>NW_022680947.1:0-54744 GCF_009764315.1 Trachypithecus francoisi | reverse complement strand
ATTCTTTTTCTGGTTTCAATCAGTGACTATGTTGTGAGGACACACTTTGGGACTATTGTAAAGATCCCATTCCTCATCACACTGTCTCTGTTGCCCATTGATTGCTTTGTAACAATGTGGACTCATGCATGAGGCCTACCACCGGCCGTCAGGGAGTGCCAAGCACTCACCTGTGGGCTGCAGGGGGCACTATGCGTGTTTGATGTTGAAACAGCTACAGTTTACCAGCACATGGCACCAGTGAATCTAAAGAATGTCGTTAAGAAGATGGTTCTCCTCCCAACCCAAATGTGTCACTCTTAGCTCTAAGAATTGATGTAGTTCCTGCTGAGTTCCGAGTGCCCACGCCAGGCCATTCAGCTGTGTCCGTAGCCTCCTCCCCCTGCTTAGGCTCCACTGCCCCCACCGGTCCGCTCTCCTTCAGTATCTTTCTCACTCTCCTCGGGGCCTCACCCTCCACGTTGGGTTTCCTCCCTCTGCAGGGACATCCTCTTCACACAGCCAGTCCTTGGGCGCCCATGCCAAGCCACCTCAGAGTCCACAGTCGCATTGCACTTGGAGTCCCACTGCGTGTGGCAGGACTCCCGCCTCAACCAGTATGACTGAAACCAGGAAGATGATGCTTTCCCACGTGGGCAAGGTAAGACTGAAGGTGATATGGACAGGAGACAGGGAAACACTGGGTAGAAGTGTAGTTCCCAGCAAAGGCCCCACCCTCAAGCCTGAAGACCCATGGTCCTAAATGGGAACAGACATTTCTGTTTTTGTGAGCAAAAAGTTGCCTTTTGGCCCCCCACACTCCCTGTCCTGCACTCATATAAACCCTGAACCCCAGGCACCAGAAGCAGACCAGCAGACCAGCAGACAAGCAGACGTACAGCGAAATGATGTGGCAGAGAGAGAGAGAAAAAAAAGGAGGGACAGCTGAACACTGAGGAGAGTTTGACTGGGGCGATTGGAGAAGAGTCCAGCTACTGGGAGGCCCAACTCCAGGGAAAGATCACCTTCCACTCCATTCCTCCTTCCAGTTCCCTATCCATCTCCCTGAGAGCCACCTTCACCACTCAATAAAACCTTGCACTCATCTTCTGAGCCCGTGTGTGATCTGATTCTTCTGGGATGCTGGGGGTGAGAGCTCAGGTTACAGAAAGCTGTCACACTGGCCCCCTACCTTTGTGATACAGCAGAGGGTCCACTGAGCTGATTAACACTCAAGATGTCTGTGGACGGGAAAGCTGAAAGAGCTTGTAACACGGGGATTGCAGGCACCCACCCCTAGATACTACCACAGGGCCGAAGCCCAAAGCACTCACCCTGGCCTCTGTAACCTGCCCATCTGCATGCTCCCCTGGGGGTTTGAGCAGTGGGGTGACTGAACAGGCAAGCCACACCCCTACTGCGTGTCCTGCAAGAGGGATAAGGGAGCTCTTCCATTTCAGCTGGAGCCCTGTCTGGGATATTCATCGGGAGGGTGAGTACAGATGTGAAACTGTCAGATCTGTATCTTTTCCAGGGCCCTGCCACCTCTCTCTTTCCTGCTCTGTTTCCCTTCACAGGGGTCTGGCTGCCACATTGGACTGGAGTAAAACCCTCAGACAACCAAAGGCATTTTTGCTGGAAGGCCCCAAGACTGAACTCCCTTGGCCAAGACCCACAGACTTCCCTTGGTGTCTTTACTTCTTTCACAGTTTGAAATGGCTCTTATTTCTTCCTTTATAATGTTAAGAGTTATGCTACAGGCTGTGGCTATACTGTTAAACAGAATGAATGTTTGGCTTAGCCATCAAAGGTGCAAATCAGAACAATGTGGTTTTTGTTTTTTCTCGATTGTGCTGATGCCCACATCCACCCTGACAGCCGCAGTCGCTCATGGTACACTGACCCCCTTCTCATACTCGCTCCCCTCCTGGCTCGGGCACATAGGAATGTCCACAGCATGCAAAAGCCATGCCCAGTGGCCACAAGGGGTGGGAAAAACAGTGGCTCCTGCCAGGGGCCTGCTGGGAAGGCCAGCCAGCACTTCTTGGCTGCCATGCCAATGGAACTTTCCCTCCTCTGGCCAAGGAGTTCAGCCCGGTTCGATCCTGGGGAAAGATACAATGATCAAAGGAAAAAATTTGCGCTGAGCAAGGGGTTCTTCCCTGTTAAAAACAGTAGGAAATTCTTCTTCAAAGGTTTAGCTTGCTTAAATTTCCTTGTCCTTTGCTCTCTGCTTTCAAGGCCAGACTTCTTTACTCTCTGTGTTCCCCTGGCCCTGGTAAACAACCTTCCCACCAGTCCTTATCTATAGAGTGCACATTTAACATCTGCTACCCACTCTGTGAATTACCCCTCCCATCGCAAAGGCTTCGCCTGCTGAAACTGATCTTTCTGCTTACCCACCAGGGTAACCGCATTCCTGCACTTTTCAAGTTAGCCATCTGGGTTCAGCTTAGATTGTGCAGTCCAACTCCAGCCAATGGAGGCAGGGTACAGTTACAGGGACAAGCTGCATTAAGAGATAATAAAAATCCCTTCTTTCCTTTGTTCTGGGTGCTCTCACCATTGCTCCATATGCAAGACACACCCTCCTGCAGAAGCAAATTTGCCTTGCTGAGAAAATTTGTGTTCGAGTGCTTTTTCTTTAGCAGCATTGAAAATTTGTTTCTAACATTCCCCCAGTACCTTCCCCTCTCTCCCTTTACACTGTTTTGGGTTTTTGGTTTTTTTCTTTTCCTTTTCTGAGCGAGAGGGTTCCCCCTCCCAGCACTCTGCTGCTGAAAGGGAAAATAACAGATGAGCAGGCCCTGCTGGATGATACCAGCACACTTGGCAGAGCTCATTTGAAACAATCTAAACAGATACGTGCAGCCTCTTGAAATACTTGTTAGTCCCAAACGTGATTCCAAACTTCAGGCTGAAGCCCTAGAAAGGAAAACCAGATCTGAGGGATCCAAAGCCAGGCATCAGGCACAATGTAAATGGGCAGGACCAATTCCTGCACACTAAATCCCCACCCATGGAAGGAGGCCATGCTTCATGGCATAAATGAGGCCCAGGGAACTCAAAGGTTGTTGACAGCAGGGGAAGATGGAGGCATAAGTGAGGGCGAATAATTCCTATTATCTAGGCCTTTTCTGCTTCATGGGTGCATGCCACATTGGTAATCATGAGCGGCACCTGCCAAGGTCACCAGGGCTCAGGAACAAAAAGATGGAAGAGAAAGGAAGGACACTCACTTTCTCTATCCATCACACCCTGAGTTTTCACTGAAAGAAAGAAGGGAATGAGGGATGCCTCTATTCTCTGTCTTTCAGAATAAGCGTCCATCTCTCTTCACCATCCCCAGCTTATACCCGTCTGGAGTGTATCCAGAACCAATGGGACTGCTTTGACTCTCTTAATCTGGAAGAAAAATGCCTCATAATCCTCTACACAAAGGTTTGGCCAAATTATGAAGGACTGGGTGGGCCTCAGGAAGGAACCATACATTTCAATACTATCCAGCAGTCAGACTTTTTCTGTACACATGAGGATAGATGGTCTGAGGTCCCACATGTGTAGGTTTTTTATACCTTGCAAAGCAATCTAGACCTTTCCTGACAGTGTAGGATTGATCCAGCCCTCTTGTTTGCCGTCTCAGGGAAGACTGCAAGGGGCAAGCCTAGGAAACTAAAGATATGAATCCCAGCGGCACCCCAAGCAGAGAAGCCACCCCCACCCCCAGCTCTTCCCCTCTGGGTTCACCCCGACCTTCCTATTCAGCTTCAGCCTCTCACTTGTCCCCTCCTAAAATTCCTCACCCTACAAAAGCCCCAACCTCACTTTTGCCCATTAAACCAATGCCTGGTGAATTTGGGCCCAGTAAGGTCCAGGTCCCCTCCTCCCTACAGGACTTAAAGTGAATTAAGGGGAATTTTGGGAAGTTTTAAGATGACCCCAACAGATATATAGAGGCTTTCCAGAATTTCACCCAAATATTTGATCTCTCCTGGAGAGACGTTATGGTGCTTTTGAACCAGACCTTGACAGGCACTAAGAAGCAGCCTGCTCTGCAAGCAGCAGAGAGATTTGGGGATGAGCTTAGTATCCCATACAGTGTCAGGGAAGGGGGCAAACATTATCCAACTGGAAGAGGCAGTATCAATAGATTACCATAAATGGGATCCCAATGACAAAATGGAAGACTGGAAGAGGAGACACTTTCAGAGGTGCATAATGGTGGGCTTATGTAAGACCAGGACCAAGTCTCTCAATTATATTAAATTATCCATGATTGACAAGGGATTCGATGAAAATCCCACTGCCTTCCTGGAAAGGCCAAGGGAGGCCCTATAGTAAAGCAGACCTCTCTATCCCCTGATTCAGTTGAGGGACAACTAATCCGAAAGGATAAATTTATTACTCAGGCAGCCCCTGATATCAGAAGGAAGCTACAAAGAAGCTACAAAGCTAGAGATAGGTAGGCACAAGAGAGAGAGGAAATACAGGAAAGAAACAGAGACTTTAATGACCAACAGACAAGCCCACAAACCCCAGAACTCCCAGGGTGCACTTGTTGATTGCTACAGATGTGGCAAACCAGGGCATTTTAAGAATTGCTCAGGCAGCATGAAGAAGCCACTTCAACCCTGTCCAATCTGCCATGGGGACCATTGGAGGGTGGACTGTTTCTGGCCTGCTGGTCACCAGGTCCAGAGCTATTCTTCCAAATGGTCCAGCAGCAGGACTGACAGGTCCCAGGGCTCCTCTCCTGACTCCCGTGGTCCAGACCACCATTACCATCCAGGTGCCCTGGGTAATCATGGAAATTGAAGGGAGGAAAGTGGACCTCCTTTTGGACACTGGGGCTGGTCTCTCAGTTCTCTTGAATCCAGGCCCCCTCTCCTCTCTTAGAATGACTGTGAGGGACATCTCAGGAAGGTCTTTAACCCAATATTTTTTCCCACCCCTTAGCTGTAGCTGGGGTTGTTCACCAAAGCTTTTCTAATTATGCGTGAAAGCCCAACTTCTCTGTTGGGTAGGGATATTCTCGCCCATATGGGGACAATCATTCTGATGGCCCCTAGGGAAACTCTTTGTCTAATCCTAGTAGAGGCCAATATTAACCCAGAAGTTTGGGCAACTCAAGAGACAATTGGCAGAGCCACAACTACCATACCGGTCTGGTTCCATCTTAACGATCCCACCTCCTTTCCTAACCAGAAACATTATCCCCGAAACTAGAGATTAGGAAAGGACTAAAAGTCATTATCGATAACTTGAAGATGGAGGGCCCACACAAACCCTGCAATAGCTCTTGTAATACCTCAATATTGGGGGTACTAAAACACAACTAGAAATAGAGACTAGTTCAGGACCACCTCCTTGGTAATGAGGCTGTGGTTCCAATATACCCAACAGTTCCCAATCCGTATACCCTGCTAGCTCAAATACCTGAGGGAACTAAATGGTTCCTGGACCTAAAGGATGCCTTCTTCTGCATACAATTACACCCCAACTCCCAGTATTTGTTTGCATTGAGGATCCAATGCAAACAAATTTGTTTGAGGTTCCCTCTAACCAAACCACCCTGTTAACCTGGACAGTGTTACCTCAGGGATTCCAAGACAGCCCCTACTTGTTTGGGCAGGCATTATGGAGAGATCTCTCCAAGTTCCTTTATCCTCAGGTCAAAGTTTTGCAATACATGGATGACCTTCTTTTCTGCGCTCCAAGTGAGGAAATCTCTCAGGAGGGAAGTAAGGCTCCTCTTAATTTCCTGGCTAACAGAAGATATAATGTTTCAAAATGTGAAGTTCAGCTCTGTCAGACTTCAGTGAAGTACCTAAGCCTGGTCTTGTCAGAGGGGACCAGGGCATTGGGCAAAGAAAGGATTAAATCTATCTCCTCCTTTCTCCTCCCCAAACACTCAAGCAACTGAGGGGATTCTTACACATTACAGGATTCTGCAGACTATGGATATCTGGGTACAGTGAAATAGCACATCCCTTCTATCACCTAATAAAGGAGACTCAAGCAGCTGATACTCACTGCCTAATTTGGGAACTGGAGGCTAAAGAGGCTTTTGACCAACTAAAACAAGCCTTGCTTAAGGCACCAGCCCTTAGTCCCCCGCCCCAGGAAAAATGTTTAACCTTTATATATCAGAAAGAAAGAGAATGGCACTGGGAGTCCTAACACAGGCCCAGGGTCCAGCCCAGCAGCCTGTGGGCTGAGTAAAGAGCTAGATTTGGTAACCAAAGGATGACTGGCCTGTCTCTGGTCAATTGCAGCAGTAGCCTTGCTGGTACCAGAGGCTACTAAGTTAACCATGGGTAATAACTTAACCATTTATACCCCACATAATGTGGCAGAAATACTTTTAAGTGGAGTCTCTGGCTAACAGGCAACCACCTCCTCAGGTATCAAGCTCTGTTATTAGAAGGATCTTCAGTCCAATTAAGAACCTGTCCCTCCCTAAATCCAGCCACCTTCCTCCCAGAGGAAGCTGGGGAACTTAACATGACTGTGAATAAACAGTAGTACAAACTTATGCGGCCAGAGGAGACCTCAAGAAAACCCCCTTAAAAATCCAGACTGGATTATTTTTATGGACAGATGTTCTTTTGTTGAAAAAGGAAATCATAAAGCAGGGTATGCAGTAGTTACTCTGAACTATATTGTTGAGAGCACACCTCTCTCCTCTGGCACAAGTGCTCGACTGGTCAAACTAATCACCCTCATGAGAGCACTCGAATTAAGCAAAGGAAAAACAGTTAACATTTATACTGATTCTAAGTATCCTTTCCTAGTTCTCCTTACCCATGCCACTATCTGGAAAGAGAGGATCTTCCTCACAGCTAATGGGTATCATTAAATGCCATGACGAAATTAATAGACTATTTCGCTCAGTTTTCCTTCCACGGGAAGTGGCAGTAATACATTGTAAAGGCCACCAAAGAGGGATGGATGAAATAGCTGAGAGAAACAGGCTGGCAGACTGAGCAGCTAAATCAGTAGCAAGGGGGCCCCAGGTCTCTGACCCACTTGAAGCCCCACTGATCTGGGAGGGCCCCATCAGAGAAATAAAACCTCAATACTCTCCTGTGGAAATAGAATGGGCCACCTCTTGGGATGGTAGGCTTTATCTACCAGCTGGCAACCAATGAAAAGTTCTTAAAAGCCTACTCCAGGCCTTCCACCTAGGTAAAGATAAAACCTATCAACTGGCTCAAGTTGTTCTCAGATAAAAACCTGATACAAACAGTTAAACAGGTTGTTAATGCTTGCAAGACCTGCCTTAAAAACAATCCCCTTAATTAACAGCATCTTCTCCAAGGCTACCTGGGGGAAGACTGGATTTCACCCATACGCCAAAGGCAAGGGGCATCCAGTACCTCCTAGTATGGATAGATGCCTTCACTAACTGAGTAGAAGCATTTCCACGTCAGACAGAGAAAGCCTCTGAGGTGATAATAGTACTAATCAATGAGACAATTCCTCACTTTGGACTCCCTAAGTACCTCCAGAGCAGTAATAGCCCCTCATTCAAGGCAGCTGTCACCCAGGGGGGTCTCAAAGGCACTAGGCATACAATACAGTTCCTGAGGAGACCACAATCCTCAGGAAAGGTGGAAAAGACAAATGATATTATCAAAAGGCACCTGAAGAAACTGTCTCAGGAGACTCATCTCCCCTGGACTACTCTTCTTTCCATAGTCCTGCTATGTATCAGAAACACTTCTTCAAGGCTGGGTTTGAGTCCCTTTGAGACTATGTATGGATGGTCTTTTCTCACGAATGATTTCTTGCTAGACCAAGAAACCTCTGATTTAATTAAGCACAAACCTCTTTGGTCCATTTCCAACAGAAACTGAAACAACTGTTGAAGGCCCAGTCCCGTGAACCAGGCCCACCTCTATTCAACCCAGGGGACCTAGTACTGCTAAAGGTACTTCTTTACCTTTCTCCTTCAATATGCCCTGGTTGGGAGGGACCTTGCACTGTACTTCTTTCCACTCCTACAGTGGTGAAGGTCAAGGTCACCAGAATAGACTCTTGGATTCAGTATATGAGGAAAGGCCTGGGAAGCCAACAGAGTCACCTCTTTCAAGCTAGAAGAGCACCCAAAATACCATTGTGAAGAGATCAGGAAATTCAAGCTAAAAATCACAAAAGATAAGTGTTAATGAACATTCCATGTATGTTCTCTTTATAGTCTTGCCTATGCTTGCTGTTCCTACCTTTGTTCTCTTCTATACCATGGGGTACAATAGCGTTTTCAGGGTAATTAGTACATTTTACTTCTTATTTCTGTGTCTTTGGCACTAGATTCTTTCCTTGTATAATACATACTTTTAACCCATGCTTATTTAACCTTATAAAACTTTTTTCCTCTCTCACTTAGAGGTCATCAAACTCAAGATGTTCAGGCAATCAGAGCCTCAGATGATGGCTCCCCTTTGCCAGGGACCCTTAGATAGACCTCTGGGAGGAATCTGACTGACATTTTCCCCAAAACAACTCCCCCTGTCGGCAGGAAGTGGCCAAGACTGGTTATCGTCCATATTCTAATGGCAGTCAGATGTGCCTCTTCAGAGGGGGGAAATGATAGTGACGGGAGACAGTGAAACACTGGGTAGAAAAAGGGTGGTTCCCCAACAAAGGCCCCACCCTCAAGCCTGAAGACCCGTGGCCCTAAATGGGAAAAGACATTTCTATTTTCATGACCAAAAAGCTGCCTTTTGGCCTGCCACAACCCCTATCCTGCAACCATATAAACCCTGAACCCCAGGCTCCAGAAGCAGACCAGCAGACCAGCAGACCAGCAGACAAGCAAATGGACAGTGGAACGATGTGGCAGAGAGAGACAGAGAAAAGAGGAGGAACATCTGAACACTGAGGGGAGTTTGCACAGAGGTGATCAGAGAAGATACCAGCTACTGGGTGGCCCACCTCCAAGGGAAGATCACCTTCCCACTCCATTCCCCTTTCCGGCCCCCAATCCATCTCACTGAGAGCCACCTCCACCACTCAATAAAATCTTGCACTCATCCTTCAAGCCCACATGTGATCTGATTCTTCCAGGATGCTGGGTGAAAGCTTGGGATACAGAAAGCTGTCACACTGGCCCTCTGCCCTTATGATAAGGCAGAGGGTCCATTGAGCTGATTAACACTTAAGCCACCTGTGTATGCAAAGCTGAAAGAGCTTTGTAACACAAGGGTTACAGGCACCCATCCCTAGACACTACTGTGGGGCTGGACCACAAAGCACTCACCCCAGCCTCTGCACCTGCCCATCTGCATGCTCCCCCTAGGGGTTTGAGCAGTGGGGCAACCAAACAGGTGAGCCACACCCCTGCCATGAATCCTGTGAGGGGGATCAGGGGACTCTCCTGTTTCAAAGGGGTGCAGAGTGAAGGCCATGCACATGCCCTAAGGACAGTGCATGGGCTTCTCTGCATATTTGAGGCCTCTCTCTTAGTGCTCAGGGGACCCTTCCCCTGACCCCTTTTCCAGCTGCCATGGGTGCTAGCAGTAGGAGGAGGCTGTTTGTGACTGCTGGTTCTTTCTGTCACTTTGGATCATCACAGCACTCTATGAGCTGTACAGACAGTAAATCCCCATTCCATACTTCAGTCAACTGAGGCTGACAGGGATTAGATGGATTACCAAAATTGTCTAGAAATCCTTTTTCCAGCTCAGTCCTCTGCTAGAACCTTCCCAGAGTCAGAGGAACATGCTTATTCTACCTGTACCTGAAGACAAGGGAATGCACAAATTAATTTACTAATCATGGATATATTTCAAGATCACTTATAATGTCAGAATCTAAGGGACAGCTCAGTCACATGAAGGGGATGGAAGTTAAGGCTTTTCTTTCCTGAGGCTGCCAGTAAACTAAGCAAATATGTGTGTATGCATTATACACATATGTACTCACACATATGTTGTGTGCTGTATATTTACACACATATATATTACATTGATGCCTCTCTAATAATGCCATTTTATTCTTAAAAAGAATAACACAATAAATATCTTTCTGTTGCCTAGAAATAGCATCCAATTTGCCTTAAAAATCACATTACTTGTTTTCATTTTCATTTTTGCCATCGCAGCCCTGTCACCCTTCTTTCTGCCCTGAACATTTTGAACTTTCCAAACCCTAGAGAAACACATCATGTTTTACTGAGGTTTTGAGGAGAGGGAGCGAGGTTTTCCCATTCTGCACCTTGGAGGAATTAAAACTGGCAAGTAGCAGCAACTGTCTTCAAAGAAATAGGCTAAGGGACACACAAACACACATTCTCTTACCTTGCACCAATAAGATCATACTACATATACTCTTCTACAATTAGTGTTTTCTTTTATATATCCCAGCCATCTTTTCAGATTGACACATAGGGATATAATCATAACTATAGTCTTTTCTTGGAGTTTGTTTGTTTTTACTTCTGGTAATGTATTCTTTATTCTCTTTTTAATTTAAAAAATGTTATTTTTGACACAATTATTTTGCATATGTATGGGCACAGTGGACTATTTTGATACATGTATGTAATGCGCAATGATGAAATCAAGGTAAGCAGCATATCCATCACCTCAAAAACTTATCATTGTTTTGTGTTGATAACATTCAAAATCCTCTCAAGCATACAGTAATTTTTTGGTTGGCTATGGTCACCCTACAGTGCTAAAGAAGGCTACAATTCATTTCTCCTATCTAACTGTAATTTTATACCCATTGCCCCACCTTTCCCATTTCTCATTCTCCTTAGTCTTCCCAGCCTCTAATACATTCTGTTCTACTGTTTGCTTACTGTTCTGTGTTTACTTCTACGATATTAGCTAAGTTTTCTTAGCATCCACAAATGAGTGAGAACATGCTGTGTTTAATTTTCTTTTCCTGGCTGTATTTCACTTAACATAATGGTTCATCCATGTTGCCATGAATGGCAGAATTTTATTCTTTCCTATGGATGAACTCTATTCCATTGTGTTTAGTTACTACATTTTTAAAAATTTCATTCATTCACTGATAGACACTTAGGTTGATTCCATATCTTGGCTATTATGAATAACTCCACAATAACCACAGGAAGGCAGATACCTCTTTAACATACTGGATTCCTTTTCTTTGAATACCCAGTAGTGGGATTGCTAGATCATATGATAGTTCTAGTTTTAGGTTTTCGAGAAAGCTTCATTTTGTTCTCCACAATGGCTGTAGTACTTTCCATTTCCACCAAAAGTGTATAAGAGTTCCCTTTTCTCTGTACCCGCACCAGTATTTATTCTTTTTTGTCTTATTGATAAAAGGCAGTCTACCTGGGGTGAGATAATTTATTTTTGTTTATAAACAGTTGTTTATAAAGGTCTTTAATGATCCTTTGTCTTTCTGTGATATCAGTTATATAATGTCTCCTTTCTTGTTTCTGATTTTTATATAGGTCTTCTCTTTTTTTCTTACTTTTCTAGCTAATGGTTTGTCAATTATGTTTATTTGTTCAAAAACCCAACTTTTCAGCTAGGCATGGTGGCTCATACATGTAATTCCAGCACTGAGGCTGAAACGGAAGGGTCACTTGAGGCCAGGAGTTTGAAACGAGCCTGGGAAATACAGCAAAACTCATCTTTGAAAAGCTAAAAAAAAAAAATTTTAGCCTGGTGTGATGACACATGCCTGTAGTCCCAGCTACTCAGAATTACTGAGTCAAGAGGATCACTTGAGCACAGGAGTCGAAGACTGCAGTTAGCCATGATCATGCTGAGAGGTGACAATGTGTTAGCAGCCCTCGCTCGCTCTCGCCACCTCCTCAGCCTCGACGTCTGCCCTAACCGCGCTCCAGGAGCCTTTCAGCCCACCGCTGCGCTGTCGGGGCCCCTCTCTGGGGCTGGCCAAGGCCATAGTTGGCTTCCTCTGTTCGTGTGGAGGTGTGGAGGGAGAGGCACAGGCGGAGCCGGGGCTGCGCGCCGCGCGTGCGGGCAGGCGCGGGTTCCGGGTGGGCATGGGCTGGGTTTGATGGAGGGACGAGCTCCCTCTGGGCTGCCAGTGTGCCCGGGCTAGGTGCCACAAAGTCCTGGGAAGAGTGCCAGTGAGAGGTGAAGCTGGCTGGGCTTCTGGAATGGGTAGGGGCTCCTAGAACTTCTCTGTCTAGCTAAAGGTTTGTAAACGCACTAGCCAGCACTCTTGTGTCTAGCTAAAAGTTTGTAAATGCACCAATCAGCACTCTGTGTCTAGCTAAAGGTTTGTAAATGCACCAATCAGCCTCTGTGTCTAGCTAATCTGGGGACTTGGAGAACTTTTGTGTCTTACTAAAGGATTATAAACTCACCAGTCAGCACGCTGCCAAAACGGACCAATCAGCTCTCTGTAAAACGGACAAATCAGCTCTCTGTAAAATGGACCAATCAACAGGATGTGGGTGGGGCCAGATTAGGGAATACAAGTAGGCTGCCCGAGCCAGTAGCGGCAATTCAGGCCCCCTTCCACACTGTGGAAGGTTTGTTCTTTAGCTCTTCACAATAAATCTTGTTGCTGCTCACTCTTTGGGTCCGGCCTTTATGAGCTGTAACACTCACTGCAAAGGTCTGCAGCCTCACTCCTGAGGCCAGCAAGACTGCGAACCCACCTGAAGGAACCAGCAACTCCAGACACTGCCTTTAAGAGCTGTTAACACTCACCTCGGAGGTCTGCAGCTTCACTCCTGAAGTCAGTGAGACCACGAACCCACCAGAAGGAAGAAACTCTGGGCACATCTGAACATCTGAAGGAACAAACTCTGGACACACCATCTTTAAAAGCTGTAACACTCACCATGAGGGTTCATGGCTTCATTCTTGAAGTCAGCGAGACCAAGAACCCACCAATTCCGGACACAATGCCACTGCACTCCATCCTGGGTGACAGAGCAAGATCTTGTCTCAAACAAACAAACAAAAAATTCCCCAACTTTTCCTTTTGTTGGCGTTTTGTGCTGCTTTTTTAGTCTGCTTTTTGCTTATTTCCGCACATTTTTTTTCTTTTTGAGACAGAGTCTCACTCTGTTGCCCAGACTAGAGTACAATGGTGCGATCTTAGTTCACAGTAACCTCTGCTTACCGTGTTCAAGCAATTCTCCTGCCTCAGCCTCCTGAGTAGCTGGGATTACAGGCGTCCACCACCACATTCAGCTAATTTTTTTGTATTTTTAGTAGTGTGGGGTTTCAACATGGTCAGACTGGTCTCAAACTCCTGACGTCAGATGATCCACTCACCTCTGCCTCCCAAAGTGCTGGGATTACAGGTGTGAGCAACTGCACCCAGCCTCTGCTCCAAATTAAAAAATTTCTCTCTTTCTACTAATTTGGGGTTTGGCTTTTTTCTTGCTTTTCTAGTTTCTTAAGATGAATTTTAGGTTTTTATCTGAAATCTTTCTACTTTTCTGATGTAGGCATGTAATGTTATAAATTTCCCTGTTACTACTGCTTTTGTTGTCTACCACAGGTTTTGGTTTGTTGTGTTTCTATTTTCATTTGCTTCGAGAAATTTTTAAATTTCCTTCCTACTCCATTGTGGTCAGAAAAGGTTCTTGATATCATTTAAATATTTTTATTCATTGATACTTACTTTGTAGCCTAAAACGGTGTATCCTAGAGAATGTTCCATGTGCTGATAAGAAGAATGGGTATTCTGTAGCTGTCAGATGAAATGTTCTGCAAATGTCTATTAGGTCCATGTGGTCTGCAGCACAGTTTAAACCAACTTTTTTTGGTTGATGTTCTGTCTAAATGATCTAACAATGCAGACAGTAAACTGTTGAAGTCCCCAATTATTGTTGTATTGGAGTCTGTCTCTCCTTTTACATCTAATAATATTTGCTTTTGCCTTGGTGTTCTGGCGTTGGGTACATATATATTTATAATTGTCATATCCTTTTGATGTAGAGAAGTGTGTGGACATTCAGGTCTTCAGAAAGGAATGATGATTCCTGATATTTCGGAATGGCCCAGAGGTGACAGAAGTGTACACAATCCACTCCTAATGACTTAGGAAAGCAAGGTCTTTGCCTATTCTTGCTTTCTATTGAATCCCAGAAAATTGCACCGTTTCTGGCAATAAGTAATTGTTAAATAGATGAATGAGTACATGGATGTGAGCCTAGAAGAGAATTTAGAAAATTGCGATTGGAAGAGGAAGAGAAGACACAGAGAGGCAGAGATGGAGAGGCTGGGGAAAGTCCGGTGGCAGAGAGCGCAGGTGAGAGAGGTGGCTTAGAGACAAAGCAGTCACTGGCCTGACCCGACTCCTCTGCTCCCAGCTCTTAGTCTACAGGGGTCCATACTGGCAGTAGGAGAGAAGGTCTTCTCCACCAATGGACGGTCCATCACTTTTGATGCCATTCGGAAGGCATGCCCCAAAGCAGGCGGCCGCATTGCTGTCCCAAGTAGTCCAGAGGAAAATGAGGCCATTGCAACCTTCGTGAAGAAGTACAACATGTATGCCTATGTGGGCCTGACTGAGGGTCCAAGCCCTGGAGACTTCCGCTACTCAGACGGGACCCCTGTAAAGTACACCAACTGGTACCCAGGGAAGCCCGCGGGTCAGGGAGCAGAGCAATGTGTGGAGATGTACACAGATGGGCGGTGGAATGACAGGACCTGCCTGTACAACCGACTGACAATCTGTGAGTTCTAAGAAGCATTTATGCCACGGGACAGGGAGAATCCTGTCTGGCCTTCGGTTTCCATCCCCAGGATCCACTTGGTCTGTGAGATGCTGGAACTCCCTTTCAACAGAATTCACTTGTGGCTATTAGGGCTGAAGGCATCCTTAACCACTTCATTCCCCTGATGGGCCCTGACTCTTCCCCAGAATCGCTGGCCATCCTTGACACTCCCCTTGCAAACCCTCCCAGCACTGCACCCCAGGCAGCAATTCCTAAGCTTGGCCTTCGGCATGAGATGGAGCCCTCCTTATTCCCCATCTGGTCCAGTTCCTTCACTTACAGATGGCAGCAGTGAGGTCTTGGAGTAGAAGGACCCTTTGACGTCACACAGAGTGCCTGCCTCCTGATGCCCTTAGCTCTCCCTCTGCAGCCCAGTGCCTGCCCAGTGCCATCAGGACGAGCAGTCCTGGCCAAGTATAATGACAGAGAGAGGCAGACTTCAAAGAAGCCCTGACTGTACAGAGGTAAGGCTGCAGTGGAGATTCTCTGGCACTCTGAGGTCTCTGTGGGGGGCCTGGTCAGGTTCTCCAGGTGTTCAGAGGGCCCAGTGGTGCCCCAGCACGGTGGTGTCCAAGCCAACCCTGTGACTGACATGTACAATTCATTCCTTTGAGTCTTTGGATGCCAACTCAGCCCCCTGACCTGAAGACAGCCGGCCTAGGCCTCTAGGGAAGAGCCCCCCACTGCAGACGTAATCCAAGTAACTTTCTGCTGATGAACGACTCTGCACCCCACTTCAGACTTAAGTAGGCATTCACACCACCCCCTCCCCCCACACCACCGGCTCCACTTTTCCCTTTCATTAATCCATTCACCCAGATAATCATTAAAATTAACGTGGGTCAGGTCTTAGGATGTGTCATGGGGTAGGCAAGGTAACTGGTGACTCTTGGGGATTTTTTTCCTTGAGCTTATGTGTTCATCTATAAAATGGGGATGAAATACTTGTTGCTGTCACAATTATTACCATCCCCCCAGCTAGCAAAATTACTACCAGAGCTGTTACTACACACAGAGGCTATTGACCGAGCACATATCATGCACCACACACCTTGACAAGCAATTCTAATATGGCTTATTACATATTATTCAATCTTCACACAATGTCATGAGACCAGTATTGTTTTCTCCATTTTTTTATAAGGACACTGAAGCTTGGAGGAGTGAAATGTTTTGAGTATTATTCTAGAGAGCAAATGGCAGAGGCTGGATCCAAACCCATCTTCCTGGATCTGAAGTTCATGCTCCCAGCCACCCCACCCCTGAGCTGAACAAAGACGATTTAAGTGTATGTAATAAATCGTGAATGTGTTTATAAGTGTTTCCTCTGCTCTGGTTCCAAGAAATATCACATTTCTGTATTTTTGTAAATCAAATGAACTCTGGCTCTGAGCCCCCACTTGCCTGAATATTGGAAAATTCAATCTCAAGATGTGCTTTCTTTGTTTGATGGGAGGGGCCACCTGCTCTCCTCCCTGAGATGGTGCAGGGGGATGGGGAGCTACAGACACCATTTGGAAGAACACATGGGCATCATGAATCCACATGGTCCATTTGTGGGTGGGGATACCATGCCTTCTGTCCTCCATGCAGCCATCTGAATGATTTCTGCATCCCAGCAGTGATGGTGGCACTCAGGGCTCAGTCCCAGGCCTCAGTGATTCATCCTAATCTCAGGTCTGCATGGAATGGGACCATGCTCCCATACCCCAGGGCTGCGCAGGAATGAGACCATGTCCCTACTTGCTTGAGGAGGCAGCCACATATGTGTCCCACCTCCCACTTCTCCCCTGTAACACGCTCCCAGAAAGGCTCCCACTTCTCCACCCCAATACCTGTGAACACTCTTCTTCGGCATTTATTGCTTTTCCTGGGTGCAAGGAAGTTCTGAATCTATACTCAGAAAACCAATGAGTATGAGGGGAACAATTTCTCAGTCTTTTATGAAGGAAGCATTTTAATCTGATCACCATTCCGCATGCACTTAGGATGCAGCACACAAATTATTGAGTCCTCCTCCAAATTATTTTAAAAAGAATGAGAAGGATATACAGATATTCCTTGACTTATGATGGGGTTATATCATGATAAATACATTGCAAGATGAAAATATCATAAGTTGGGAATGCATTTAATACACGTAACCTACCAAAAATCATAGTTTAACTTAAACTACCTTAAACATGCCCAGAACACTACATTAGCCTGTAGTTGGGCAAAATCATCTAATACATGGCCTATTTTATAATAAGGTATTGACTATCTCATGGACTTTTTTGAATACTGTACTGGAAGTGAATGAAGGATTGTATGTGTGCTCAAAGTATGACTTCTACTGAATTCACATCACTTTTGAATCATTGTAAAGTTGATAAATTGTAAGTTAAACCATCAAAAATCCAGGACCATGTGTATTCCCAATTTTATAGATAAATACTTCAAGCCTCTGAAAACTGATATCTTCTTGTTTCTTATTAGGATTATTTTTGCTTTCTTTATGCTTTTATTTGCTATTGTTACTATTTTTATAAGATTTTAAATTAATTATTGCTGATTTGTTAAAAAAAAAAAAACTCTTAATTTCTGTTGATCTTATACCCAACCATCTTTTGGATTCTCATTTTCCCACTAATACTTCTAATATAACTGATTCTGTTATATATATATATATATATATATATATATATTATTATTATTATACTTTAAGTTCTAGGGTACATGTGCACAATATGCAGGTTTGTTACATGGATACATGTGCCATGTTGGTTTGCTGCATCCCTCAAATTTCATTTACATTAGATATTTCTCCTAATGCTATCCCTCCACCTGGCCCCCACCCCCAAACCGGACCCAGCGTGTGATGTTCCCCACCCTGTGTCCATGTGTTCTCATTGTTCAACCCCCACCTATGAGTGAGAACATGCGGTGTTTGATTTTCTGTCCTTGTGATAGCTTGCTTAGAATGATAGTTTCCAGCTTTATCCATGTCCCTGCAAAGGAAATGAACTCATTCTTTTTTATGGCTGCATAGTATTCCATGGTGCATATGTGCCACATTTTCTTAATCCATTCTATCATTGATTGACATTTGGGTTGGTTCCAAGTCTTTGCTATTGTGGATAGTGCCGCAATAAACATATGTGTGCACATGTCTTTGTAGTAGCATGATGTATAATCCTTTGGGTATATACCCAGTAATGGGATTACTAGGTCAAATGGTATTTCTAGTTCTAGATCCTTGAGGAATCGCCACACTGTCTTCCACAATGTTTGAACTAATTTACACTTCCACCAACAGTGTAAAAGCGTTCCTGTTTCTCCACATCCTCTCCAACATCTATTGTTTCCTGACTTTTTAATGATCGCCATTCTAACTGGTGTGAGATGGTATCTCGTTGTGGTTTTGACTTGCATTTCTCTGATGACCAGTGATAATGAGCATTTTTTCATATGTCTGTTGGCTGCATAAATGTCTTCTTTTGAAAAGCGTCTGTTCATATCCTTTGCCCACTTTTTGATGGGGTTGTTTGATTTTTTTTTTCCTTGTAAACTTGTTTAAGTTCTTTGCTGGTTCTGGATACCAGCCCTTTGTCAGCTGGGTAGATTGCAAAAATTTTCTCCCATTCTGTACATTGCCTGTTTGCTCTGATGATAGTTTCTTTTGCCATGCAGAAGCTTTTTAGTTTAATTAGATTCCATTTGTCTATTTTGGTTTTTGTTGCCATTGCTTTTGGTGTTTTAGTCATGAAGTCTTTGTCCATGCCTATGTCCTGAATGGTATTGCCTAGGATTTCTTCTGGGGTTGTTATAGTGTTAAATCTTACATTAATCCTTTAATCCATCTTGAGTTAATTTTTGTATATGGTGTAAGGAAGGGATCCAGTTTCACCTTTCTACATATGGCTAGCCAGTTTTCCCAGCACCATTTATTAAATAGGGAATCCTCTCTCCATTGCTTGTTTTTGTCAGGTTTGTCAAAGATCAGACGGTTGTAGATGTGTGGTGTTATTTCTGAGGTTGTTGTTCTGTTCCATTGGTTGATATCTCAGTTTTGTACCAATACCATGCTGTTTTGGTTACTGTAGCCTTGTAGTATAGTTTGAAGTCAGGTAGCCTGATGCCTCCAGCTTTGTTCTTTTTGCTTAGGATTGTCTTGGCAATGCAGGCTCTTTTTTTGGTTTCATATGAACTTAAAGTAGTTTTTTCCAATTCTGTGAAGAAAGTCAGTGGTAGCCTGATGGGGATAGCATTGAATCTATAAATTACTTTGGGCAGTGTGGCCATTTTCATGATATTAATTCTTCCTATCCATGAACATGGAATGTTCTTCCATTTGTTTGTGTCCTTTTTTATTTCATTGAGCCATGGTTTGTAGTTCTCCTTGAAGAGGTCATTCACATCCCTTGTAAATTGAATTCCTAGGTATTTTGTTCTCTTTGTAGTAATTGTGAACGGGAATTCACTCATGATTTGGCTCTCTGTTTGTCTGTTATTGATGTATAGGAAAGCTTGTGAGTTTTGCACATTGATTTTGTATCCTGAGATTTTGCTGAAGTTGCTTATCAACTTAGGGAGATTTTGGGCTGAGACGATGGGGTTTTCTAAATATGCAATCATGTCATCTGCAAACAGAGACAATTTGACTTCCTCTTTTCCTCATTGGATATCTTTTATTTCTTCCTCTTGCCTGATTGCCCTAGCCAGAACTTCCAACACTATGTTGAATGGGAGTGGTGAGAGAAGGCATGCTTGTCTTGTGCCAGTTTTCAAAGGGAAAGCTTCCAGTTTTTGCCCATTCAGTATGATATTGGCTATAAGTTTGTCATAAACAGCTCTTATTATTTTGAGATACATTCCATCTATACCTAGTTTAATGAGAGCTTTTAGCATGAAGGGCTGTTGAATTTTCTTGAAGGCTTTTTCTGAATCTATTGCAATAATCATATAATTTTTGTCATTGGTTCTGTTTATGTGATGGATTATGTTTATTGATTTGCATATGTTGCACCAGCCTTGCATCCCAGGGATGAAGCCCACTTAATCATGATGGATAAGTTTTTTGATGTGCTGCTGGATTCGGTTTGCCAGTATTTTATGGAGGATTTCACATCAATGTTCATCGAGGATTTTCACATCAATCTTCATTAGGATATTGGCCCAAAATTCCCTTTTTTTGTGTGTGTCTCTACCAGGCTTTGGTATCAGGATGATGCTAACCTCATAAAATGAGTTAGAGAGGATTACCTTTTCCTATTGATAGAAATAGTTTCAGAAGCAATGGTACCGGCTCCTCTTTGTACCTCTGGTAGAATTCGGCTGTGAATCTCTCTGGCCCTAGACTTTTTTTGGTTGGTAGGCTATTAATTATTGCCTCAATTTCAGAGCCTGTTATTGATCTATTCAGAGATTCAACTTCTTCCTGGTTTAGTCTTGGGAGTGTGTATGTGTCCAGGAATTTATCCATTTCTTCTAGATTTTCTGGTTTATTTGCATAGAGGTGTTTATAGTATTCTCTAATGGTAGTTTGTATTTCTGTGGGACTGGTGGTGATATCCCTTTTATCATTTTTTGTTGCATCTATTTGATTCTTCTCTCTTTTCTTCTTTAACAGTCTTGCTAGTGGTCTACCTATTTTGTTGATCTTTTCAAAAACCAGCTCCTGGATTCATTGATTTTTTGAAGGGTTATTTTGTGTCTCTATTGCCTTCAGTTCTGCTCTGATCTTAGTTATTTCTTGCCTTCTGCTAGCTTTTAAATTTGTTTGCTCTTGCTTCTCTGGTTCTTTTAATTGTGATGTTAGGGTGTCAATTTTAGATCTTTCCTGCTTTCTCTTGTGGGCATTTAGTGCTATAAATTTCCCTCCACACACTGCTTTAAATGTGTCCCAGAGATTCTGGTTCATTGTGTCTTTATTCTCATTGGTTTCAAAGAACATCTTTATTTCTGCCTTCATTTCGTTATTTACCCAGTAGTCATTCAGGAGCAAGTTGTTCAGTTTTTCATGTAGTTCTGTGGTTTTGAGTGAGTTTATTAATCCTGAGTTCTAATTTGATTGCATTGTGATCTGAGAGACAGTTTGTTGTGATTTCTGTTCTTTTACATCTGCTGAGGAGTGTTTTACTACCATTTATGTGATCAATTTTAGAATATGTGTGATGTGGTGCTGAGAAGAATGTATATTCTATTGATTTGGGGTGTAGAGTTCTGTAGATGTCTATTGGGTCTGCTTGGTCCAGAGCTGAGTTCAAATCCTGGATATCCTTGTTAACCTTCTGTCTTGTTGATTTGTCTAATATTGACAGTGGGGTGTTTAAGTCTCCCATTATTAGTGTGTGGGAGTGTAAATCTCTTTGTAGGTCTTTAAGGAATTGCTTTATAAATCTGTATGCTCCTGTATTTGGTGCATATATATTTAGTATAGTATATCTTCTTGGTGAATTGATTCCTTTACCATTATGTAGTGGCCTTCTTTGTCTCTTTTGATTGTTATTGGTTTAAAGTCTGTTTTATCAGAGACTAGGATTACAACCCCTGTTTTTTTTTTTCCTTTCCATTTGCTTGGTAGATCTTCCTCCATCTTTTTATTTTGAGTATATGTGTGTGTCTTTGCACATGAAATGGGTCTCCTGAATATAGCACACTGATGAGTTTTGACTCTTTATCCATTTTGCCAGTCTGTGTCTTTTAATTGGGGCATTTAGCACATTTGCATTTAAGGTTAATATTGTTATGTTTGAATTTGATCCTGTCATTATGATGTCAGCTGGTTATTTTGCCCATTAATTGATGCAGTTTCTTCATAGCATGAATGGTCTTTACCATTTGGCATGTTTTTGCAATGGCTGGTACCAGTTGTTCTTTTCCATGTTTAGTGCTGCCTTCAGAAGCTCTTATAAGGCAGGCCTGGTGGTGACAAAATCTCTCAGTATTTGCTTGTCTGTAAAGGATTTTATTTCTCCTTCACTTATGAAGCTTAGTTTGGCTGCATATGAGATTCTGGGTTGAAAATTCTTTTCTTTAAGAATGTAGAATATTGGCCCCTACTCTCTTCTGGCTTGTCAGGTTTCTACTGAGCGATCCGCTATTAGTCTGATGGGCTTCCTTTTGTGGGTAACCCGACCTTTCTCTCTGGCTGCCCTTAACATTTTTTCCTTCATTTCAACCTTGGTGAATCTGACAATTATGTGTCTTGGGGTTGCTCTTCTCGAGGAGTATCTTTGTGGTGTTCTCTGTATTTCCTGAATTTGAATATTGGCCTGCCTTGCTAGGTTAGGGAAGTTCTCTCAGATAACATCCTGAAGAGTGTTTTCTAACTTGGTTCCATTCTTCTTATCACTTTCCAGTACACTAATCAAATGTATATTTGGTCTTTTCACATAGTCCCATATTTCTTGGAGGCTTTATTCGTTTCTTTTCACTCTTTTTTTCTCTAATTTTGTCTTCTCATTTTATTTCATTAATTTGATCTTCAATCACTGATATCCTTTCTTTGACTTGATCAAATCGTCTATTGAAACTTGTGATGCGTCAGAAGTTCTCGTGCCACGGTTTTCAGCTCCATCAGGTCATTTAAGGTCTTCTGTACACTGTTTATTCTAGTTAGCCATTTATCTAACCTTTTTTCAAGGTTTTTAGCTTCCTTGCAATGGGTTAGAACACGCTCCTTTAGCTTGGACAAATTTGTTATTACCAACCTTCTGAAGCCTACTTCTGTCAACTCATTAAACTCATTCTCCATCCAGTTTTGTTCCCTTGCTGGCAAGGAGTTGTGATCCTTTGAAGGTGAAGAGGCACTCTTTTTTTCGGAATTTTCAGCTTTTCTACTCTGGTTTCTCCCCATCTTTGTGGTTTTATCTATCTTTGATCTTTGATGTGACCTACAGATGGGGTTTTGGTGTGGATGTCCTTTTTGTTGATGTTGATGCTATTCCTTTCCGTTTGTTAGTTTTCCTCCTAACAGGCAGACCCCTCAGCTGCAGGTCTGTTGGAGTTTGCTGGAGGTTCGCTCCAGACCCTGTTTGCCTGGGTATCACCAGAGGAGGCTACAGAATGGCAAGTATTGCTACCTGATCCTTCCTCTGGAAGCTTCATCCCAGAGGGGCACCGCCTGTTTGAGGTGTCTGTCGGCCCCCCCGGGAGGTGTTTCCCAGCCAGGCTAAATGGGAGTCAGGGACCCACTTGAGGAGGCAGTCTGTCTGTTCACGGAGCTCAAACACCATGCTGAGAAAACCACTGCTCTCTTCAGAGCTGTTAGACAGGGACATTTAAGTCTGCAGAAGCTGCCTGTTGCCTTTTGTTCTACTATGCCCTGCCCCAAGAGGTGGAATCTATAGAGGCAGTAGGCCTTGATGAGCTGCAGTGGGCTCTGCCCAGTTTGTGCTTCCAGGCCTCTTTCTTTACACTGTGAGCTGCTCAAGCCTCAGAAATGGCAGACACCCATCCCCCTATCCAGCTGCAGCATCGCCAGTCCATCTCAGACTGCTGCGCTAGCAGTGAGCAAAGCTCCGTGGGCATGGGACCTGCCGACCCAGGTATGGGAGGATATCTCCTGGTCTACCGATTGCTAAGACAGTGGGAATAGTGCAGTATTTGGTCAGGAGTGTACCATTTCTCCAGATACAGTCTGTCACGGCTTCCCTTGGCTAGGAAAGGGAAATCCCCCAACCCCTTGTGCTTCGTGAGTGAGACGATGCCTCACCCTGCTTCAGTTTGCCCTCTGTGGGCTGTACCCACTGTCCAACCAGTCCTAGTGAAATGAACCAGTTACCTCAGTAGAAAATGCAGAAGTCATCTGTCTTCTGCGTCAATCTTGCTGGGAGCCGCACACTGGAGCTATTCCTATTAGGCCATCTTCGATTCTGTTATATTTCATAAATACTGTTTGTATTTACAAGTGATGGAAATTTTTCCTGTTCCTATATGACATTTATATTTTAATGTCTCAATTCTTATCTTTATATAGGGGACAGAAACCTCTATAGCTTTTGAAGAGACACAATGAAAATGGACTCTTTGTGCATAATGTGAAGTTGGCCCTGATTATGTAACAGGAACACTTTCAATATGTCACCATTGAAAATGTTGCCATTTTAAGTGTCTAGTAAATACCTTGTGTCAAGGTAAAAAAGTTTCCTCTTTTTTCTAGTTAGCTAAGATTGTTTTCATTATGAAAGTGTGCTGCACTTTATCAGATGAATTTTCAGCATTTTCTTTAGTCTGTTAACATCAAGGCAAGAGTGTCAAGCAAGTAGTACTGGCATCCAGAGGATGCCACTGAGCATAAGAGGCTCTAAGTGCTTCATTATTTAAGTTTGGAGAAATGCCCCAGGCACTCCACCATAGGCCCTGCAAGGAGTGGGCTGTTCAGCAGAAGTGGTTTAATAATCCCCATTCCCTTGTCAGTAAAAGGAGGCCTGGAGAGAATTGAAGGTTGCTGACCCACCTTGGGTGACATTTGTCCTCTCACAGTGGAAATCATCCCTTCCTGTCCTCTACTTTTGGGGTATGGGAAGTGACTGTCTTAAGCCCCTCCTAATCTTTGTGAGTAGGGATGCTCAGGTTACCTCAACGTCTCTGATTAAGTCATGTAAGGCAGGGATGGGGAATCATTTCCTCTTGTCAAATTCTGACATTTGGAACCAGTAGATGGACTGATTTTATGGAGCATGGGGAGAAGAAGAGGAAGGACAAAGCTGTGAGCAGGAGTGTTTTAGGGCAATGTGGATTGCAACATCGTGGATTGAGTTTCCTAGGGGGCTATGTGAATGCCAGTATCACAGAAGCTGCCTGGGGTTCACACCCTCCTCATGAGCAAGTTGCTTCCTGAAACTCAGGGACCCCAGCAACAAGACATTATGGACTGAAATGTGTACTGGCGCAAAGGTGAGGGTAAGGGACACGTAGCTAGAGGCAATTATAAAGTCTCTTTCCTGAAGAACCAGCTGCTGAAAGGAGCTGTCATTTGTAATCAGTCACACAACCAGTCAGTGTGGGCTGAGAGGCAGTAGTGTACCTGCTGACATGTGGTTCCTCCTGTGAGCAGGTATTGCCCACCATTGCCACCAACAGCATTCTCTCTACCCTCTGCACATGCAAAGAAATAAGACAGTAGGCCACTGCCCACCCTTCACTTCAAGAAGCAACAGCTTCAAGCTGAGCTACCACTCTATGGCCTGAGTGGGGAAATGACAAAACTGGAGGACAGTGTCATGTATTTGGACTGTGTTTGAAATCAAACCTAGAAAGTTTGCATTACAGGAGTCTGGGAAAAAATGTATGAAGAATTTTGAGACCATGTATTAGTTTTGGGAACAGGCTTCAAGCTTCAAGATTGCACGGATCTGAATTAGGCTCTTAATAAAACCTGCTCTTTATTAAACTAGTGATTTGCACTGATTTACTTTTTAATGTTGAGCCATCCTTGCATTCCTTGGATATACCCTACTCGGTCTGATGCTATATATGCTCATCACACATCCTATGGGGTAGGCACTATACTAGTTAAACTTATTAACCCTATTTTATAGGTGCTGTTATTTTCCCCTATTTACAAATAAGAATGTCAAGGGATACAGAGGTTCCAGTGATTTTCCAAATATTATGCAGCTAGTTCATGGGCTAATGAATGTAGGAAGTCAGATTCCAGAGACTGCTATTAACCATGAATACAGGGCTGGACTTTAATAGTTATTTATTTTATTTTATTTATTTATTTATTTATTTATTTTTGAGACGGAGTCTCGCTCTGTCACCCAGGCTGGAGTGCAGTGGCCGGATCTCAGCTCACTGCAAGCTCTGCCTCCCGGGTTTACGCCATTCTCCTGCCTCAGCCTCCCAAGTAGCTGGGACTACAAACGCCCGCCACCTCACCCGGCTAGTTTTTTGTATTTTTTTTTAGTAGAGACGGGGTTTCACCATGTTAGCCAGGATGGTCTCGATCTCCTGACCTCGTGATCTGCCCGTCTCGGCCTCCCAAAGTGCTGGGATTACAGGCTTGAGCCACCGCGCCCGGCCTAATAGTTATTTTTTAAACTGTATTTTTGCCTCTCTGCTTATAAATTAGATTTTCTGAAAGTTTCCTTCTTTTGCTCAATCCTTATCCATTCTGAATTACATGTTCAGCTAATCATCTCAGCTAAGTAGTTTTTTAGATATAAACTATTTCTCTACGAGAGTAGTCTCTTCTCTGAAGATTTTGTACAACTCACCTTAAAACCATTTTGTTGATGGAGGGATGGTTGTTAATTTTTGACTTCCATTTCTATATTTTATGATTAGTCATATATCAATTACCATAATATATCAGTCATTCTTGGGCCAACTTAAATAATTCTAAACTTTCTTAAAATATTATATATTTTACCTAATTTTCCAGTGTGTTGCTATAAAATTAACTGCACATAGTGTGATTTTATAATGTCAGCACCATCTGTACTAGTATAATAATCCCTTTTCTTCCTGATTTGTTTGTTGTTGTTTGTTTGTTTGTTTGAGATGGAGTCTCATTTTGTAGTCCAGGCTGGAGTGCGGCGGCACGTACTCAGCTCACTGCAACCTCTGCCTTCCGGATTCAAGCGATTCTCCTGCCTCAGCCTCCCAAGTACCTGGGATTACAGGCAGGCACCACCACGTCCAGCTAATTTTTGTATTTTTAGTAGAGATGGGGTTTTACCATGTTTGCCAGGCTGGTCTTGAACTCCTGACCTCAGGCGATCCGCCTGCCTTGGCCTCCCAAAGTGCTGGGATTACAGGCGTGAGCCACTGCGCCTGGGCTGGTTTGTTAAGTCCTTATACCTTTTCTATCAATCATTGATATTGTATCAGTCAGCTAACACAACAGTAAATTTCCCTCTCAAGGGTAAACGGTTTATTTCCTGCTCTGGATCTTCCACTTTGTTGAGCTTTGGCTGATTTCAGCTGAGTGGGCCTGGACTCAGCAGCAGTCAGCTGGACAGACTTTCAGGTGAGTTCGTGACTGTTCTGTATCACTTTCCAGGGATGCATACTTCCCATGATTGGGAAAGAAACACAAAGGCCATAGCAAACCTGTAAGCACTCGTTAAGCTGCTACTCCCTTCGTCTCAGCTCAGAGTCACATGGCCACACCAAACAACAAAGGGGCTGGAGTGTTTACTCCTCACACTCTAGTGGGAGCCTTTGTGAAGCCCTATGGCAAAGGACCTGAGATGTAATTTTACAACAAGGAGGAAACAACTTCAAAACTACTACAGCCATATTTGCTAAGTTTATGTCTCTGACAAAGAACCAGTATTTTATTTTATTAGCACTATAGCTATTTTTAATTCAAGTTTATTAATTTAATTATATAATTTTCATTTATTCCTTCATTATACCCTCTTTTGAAGTGCATATTAATTTATCTGTCATGTAGGGTCCACACTCCTTGGAGGGCTATTTCTGAGGCTTGTCATTTCTATCAGCTCTCACTCTGCGTGTCCCCTACTGTATTTGATAATTGTCCCATGATGAACTCAAATCTGCCTGGCCTCCATCTGAGACACCACTGAGGTGCCTGGGCTGTGGTGTCTCCACTGCATTTAAGTCTCCACAGTGCGGGAGATCATGCTGCGCTGAGACACTGGAAACACAATTTTTCATCTTGGCATAAATAGCAAAATTCAGTAATAGTCATAAGAGCAGCATAAATTCACCTCCGAGTCTATGAGAAGACAGACTTATGGGTACACATCCTTGGGGGAGAAACTCGTCCCCTCCAGAATCCAGGCTTTCTGAGGTTCCTTTGCTCCTAGGTATATTTACCTCCTGCTTACCCTCTCCCCACTCAAAACCACCCTTTCTCTAAGTCTGTAGCACAGTTAGGATCCTGGCTCAATGCAAATCTGTCAGTTTCACATTCCCACCTTCCTGGGAGGTCTGCCTATTTGCTAAGCGAATTGAAAGTCCTTTGTCCTCTGGGCCTATGGGCCCTTCAACATTGTATCAGTGGCATCAGGAGACACAGCCTTGAGAGGGATCTTATTTACCATGGAAGCACCTCTTGATGCCTGGAAGGCCCCCTGAATGGGAACCAGAGGGCCGCTGGACAGGGCCTGATGACATGAGTACACAAGGGTGAGGACCCTTGAGAAGCCAAAACTCCCATCACAAGGCAGAGTCACAGGGAAGTGACCCACCCCACTCACCACCTGGGAAAAACAAACCTCTCAAGCTGTTGGGTGACATGAAGTGTTTCAAAGAATGGGTGTGAGTTTGGAGGAAGGCAAGCATCAAAGCTCACATCCGGGATCTGGGCAGCTTGACTAGGCTCTGGCGACAAGAACTGGACACTTCTGGAAACTCAGGCCTGGACGAGCACAGATGATCTGGTGTCTGCTCGAGGTCTCTGCCTCTCTCCTCTCCCTCGCGCCCAATCCTCCTGTGTGCCCAGCTCTGGTTTGCACCCTGGGGACAGAGATGTGAACTGAGAATAGAAAAGTGAGGTCACTGGTAAAGGGGGCATAGATGGTAGCTCCAGCAAGAGAGAAGAGGGCTGATTTGAGGACACGCTGCTGGAGGATTCATTTGTTCCATAAATGTTTATTGAGCATTACTCTGTTTCCAGGCACTCTTCTTGGTGGAGAAACAACAGCTGGGGAACAAGACTCCTGTTCTCATGAGCTTCTCCTTCTACAGGAGTGGGGTGGGTGATCAATCGATATGCAACCAAATAAACAAAACAGTCCCACGTGGAAGCTATAATTGGCAGAAAATTAGAACAGAGAATTACAACTGAGTGACTACTTAAAATTACAGGGTTAGCAAAGACCTTTCTCCAGAGATAATATTTAAGCTGAAAGCTGAGTGACAACAAGTAAGCAGGCAGAGATGCAGGGAAATGTCCAGGCAGAGGGAGCAGCAGGTGCCAATGCCCACATTCAGTTGTAGATTGAAGCCATCTGCAAATACCTCTTTTCCTTGTGCCTGGCCTGGTGAGATGTCCAAACAAGACATTTGACAAAGGTTCTAAACAAGAAGATGTGAAGGAGGTGACTCAGTGCTGGGGATTTTTAGTCTCTCCACTCTGGCCCTGCAATGAACGAAACATAAATGGAAGTAGTCAATTGTGTGCATGCATGTGTGTGTGTCCGTGTGTCCGTGTGTGTGTGTGTGTGCGCGTGTGTGTGCATGTGTTTGTCTGGTGGAAGATCTATGCATGCTTTTTCTGGAAATAAATATTTGGAGAAAGCTACCCTGAGAACCTGTGACTCTGGAGGCTCAGAGGTGCTTAGCTGTGGAGACAGATGCCTGGGAGGGAGCAGTGCAGGATGGAGTGAGGGCACAAATGTAGAGAGCTGCCTAGCACTGTGCTGGAGACCCAATGGCATCACAGGCAGAGATGGGTGAGATGGACCCAATAGGGAAAAGTGAGATCCAGGTCCGACCTGTGTCTTTCTGAATCTCCACCTCCAGCAGCATTTCCTCCACATTAGGGTTCGAGCACAGACTTGGGGAGGCTCCCGTTTCATCAGGACCCAAGCTACACTCAGAACAATCCCTGTAAAATGCCATTGTCTCCAAAACAAAGCTGCTTGCTGACTCTCCGGGATCCCATATTTTCACACAGGAATTAGGGATGTGTGGTTGTCCCTACAGAGGGTTGTCGCGCCTGGTTAGGGAGCTGGCCTTGGTGCAGCCCCTCCCCTGGGATGCAGGAGTCGGGGGTCTTTTTTCTTTGGGTCACCATTAGCTCGCTGGCTGTTCCGGGGGTGAACATGAATGGAGTATTGAGATTTTTGGGAAAAAATGAATGACAGCCACTGGGTCATCTTCCCTTTGTCTTGCAACAGATCAAGGATTCAGAGGTTTGCAGGGCCCTCCTGGGAAGTTGGGGCCCCCAGGAAACACAGGGGCTCCTGGAATCCAGGACCAAGGGGCCAAAAAGGAGATCGTGGGGACAATTCAGGTAAGGGGCATACCTCAGCATGGTGGCCTGGGGGTCCCAGGTCCTGGGGAGCTGGAGGGCCGCTGGAAGGTCCCCTTCTCTTGCTTCTCTTGCTGCCTCATGGGAAGATGCTCAATTCTGCTTCCTGGCCCAGCGCCGCCAGCCCTCTCAGCTTTACTTGGGGCCTGAGGGGACTCCCATAGGTGCCCAGATGCAGTCGTTTAAGCTATGTAGGGCCATTCCCTCGTCAGGCCCCTTAGCAGATGGGCCCTGGCTTTTTCTTCAGTGGAAACAGTCCAGTGTGCACCTCCGGGGTGCCAGGGAGGAAATAGGCCCTTTAAGGGTTGGGTTTATGTCCATTGTCACAAGAGTGGCATGAAAACGTTCTGCCTCTTAGGACCCCTGGGTGACGGGGAACATCACAACAACTTAGTTCAGAGAAAAATAGAGCAAATTCAGTAAGAACAAAGAACAATGACAACCTACTTATTCATATTTGCCTACCAGCCTGTCAAAACAATAAACGTATTAAAAAGTGTATCTGGAATGAGAAATGAAAATGAATGACAAAGAAAAGTTTTCAGGCCAGACGCAGTGGCTCACGCCTGTAATCCCAACACTTTGGGAGGCCGAGGCGGGTGGATCATGAGGTCAGGAGATTGAGACCATCCTGGCTAACACAGTGAAACCCCGTCTCTACTGAAAATACAAAAAATTAGGCCGGGCGCGGTGGCTCATGCCTGTAGTCCCAGCACTCTGGGAGGCCGAGGTGGGCGGATCAAGAGGTCAGAAGATTGAAACCATCCTGACTAACATGGTGAAATCCCGTCTCTACTAAAAATACAAAAAATTAGCCGGGCGTAGTGGCGGGTGCCTATAGTCCCAGCTACTCGGGAAGCTGAGGCAGGAGAATGGCATGAACCCGAGAGGCGGAGGTTGCATTGAACCGAGATTGAGCCACTGCACTCCAGTTGGGCGACAGAGCAGGACTCCGCCACAAAAAAAAAAAAAAGAAAAAAGAAAAGTTTTCAGAAAGAAGAGTAATGAGTTGAGTATTTTCTTATGAATTCTTACAATATGACAATATGTAAGCTGTATGTGGAGACAGAGGTCCAGGCTTGAAGTTCCAGGTTGTGAAGGGATGCAGAGGTATAGCTGGAAAGCAGGAATGTAGTCATTTTTCCCTTTTTATTTCTTTTGGTTTCTTATTTTTCTGGAATAAGCGTTTTTCTTAGTAAGTCACTTTGTTTTTTTTCAAAATGCTCCACTCTCCAAGTTAAGGTCTTCTCCATAAATACCTTCTCCCTGTTGCTTTGCAGTTACTGAGGCTAAGCTGGCCAACTTAGAGAGACAGCTACAGAGCCTGAGATCAGAACTGGACCACATGAAGAAGTGTGAGCTTTCTCTCTGCCCATAATGTGTTCTTGGCTCTCACTCTTTTCTTCAGCACACTCTAGGTTTGGAGGAGGTGGGAGGGGAACTAACTCATGAACACTTGTCCTACACCAGGGCCTGTGCTGGGTGGCATTTTCCCATAAGATGGTTCCATTCAATCCTCTCGGCAAACTCAGCTGTGGTTGTTGAACTTGCTTCATTGACAGGTGAGGAAACCGAGGTGCAGGAAGTGTTGGTGACTCATTTCAGGTCACACAGCCGGGAAGTGGCAGGGGAGGGTTTGGATGGAGGTCTGTCCTCTCCGAAGTCTGTGCTCCTTCCTTGTTATCTACTGTGCTCTGATGTCTGTCCCTGCCTCTTGCTTATCCTGGTGCCCAAGCCTGCAGTGGGGCCCAAGACTGTCTCCCTATGTGCACCTGTGCCAAGGCAGGTTTTAGCAGATGCTTTTTCAAGGTGGGATATCCCAGGGGAGTCTGGGCTGTCGGCAGGGGTCTGGACGCCCCTTCCCAGGCTCTGCAGCTGAGGTCTGCTTCCTGACCAGGCTCTGGACTGAGCTACTGGGCATAGGGTGATTTTTCAGAGGTCTGACTTCCCAGAGAACTCAGACTACTTGCCTACTGTCCTGGACTGGGCTCCAAACCCAGCCAGCCTCACTCACCCTTTGTGATCTTTCTTCCTTCCTTCCTTCCTTCCTTCCTTCCTTCCTTCCTTCCTTCTTTCTTTCTCTCTCTCTCCCTCTCCCTCCTTCCTTCTTTCCTTCCTTCCTTCCTTCCTTCCTTCCTCCTTCCTTCCTTCCTTCTTCCTTCCTTCCTTCCTTCTTCCTTCCTCCCTCCCTCCCTCCCTCCCTCCCTCCCTCCTCCTTCCTTCCTTCCTTCCTTCCTTCCTTCCTTCCTTCCTTCCTCCTTCCTTCCCTCCTTCCTTTCTTTCTGGAAAATGTCTGGAAGAAGCTCTTCGTGACCAACGGTGAGGGGATGCCTTTCTCCAAAGTGAAGAATCGATGTGCTGGGCTCCAGGTCACAGTGGCTGCCCACAAGAATGCCGAGGAGAATAAGGCCATCCAGGATGTGACCAAAGACAGTGCTTTCCTGGGCATCACAGATGAGGCCACCAAAGGCCAGTTCATGTACGTGACGGACGGGAGACTGACCTACAGCAACTGGAATAAGGATGAGCCATACGACCATGGCTCAGGGGAGGACTATGTGATTCTCCTGAAGAGAGGCTCTGGAATGACATCTCATGCACGTCCTGCTTCCTGGCCATCTGTGAGTTTCCCACCTGAAGAGGCACATTCCTCAGCCCCCTCCTTGGCTCCCAGCTGAAATCTCTGCTGTCCCTCCAAATTAATATGTTGAAATCCTAACTCTCAAGGTGACAGTATTAGGAGATGGGGATTTGGGGAGGTAATTAGGCCACGAGAGCAGAGGCTAATGATTGGGATTAGTGTCCTTAGTGCCCCAGAAGAGACTTCAGAATGCTGGTTAGCCCCCTTACACCCTATGAGGACAGCCAGAAGGTGCCACCTATGAACTAGACAGCAGACCCTCACAAGACATCACATCTGTTGGTGTTTTGCTCTCGGACTTTCCAGCCTCCAGAGCTGTAAGAAATACATTTCTGTTGTTTATAAGCCCTTCAGTTTGCAGTATTTTGTTATGGCAGCCTGAGGGGATTAAGACAGCACCAAGAACCAAAACCACACAATATTATAAAATACTAACAATGCCATGGCTGCACATAAGAGCTATACAAATTTTTTTTTTTTTTTTTTTTTTTGAGACGGAGTCTCGCTCTGTCACCCAGGCTGGAGTGCAGTGGCCGGATCTCAGCTCACTGCAAGCTCTGCCTCCCGGGTTTATGCCATTCTCCTGCCTCAGCCTCCCGAGTAGCTGGGACTACAGGTGCCCGCCACCTCGCCCGGCTAGTTTTTTGTACTTTTTAGTAGAGACAGGGTTTCACCGTGGTAGCCAGGATGGTCTTAATCTCCTGACCTCGTGATCCGCCCGTCTTGGCCTCCCAAAGTGCTGGGATTACAGGCTTGAGCCACCACGCCTGGCCTCAAAATTTTTATACTATGTTATACTCCACAAATTAAAACTGATTTTTTGCCCATTTTCTAATTAGATTGTTTGTTTTTTGACTGTTAAGTTTTGAGGGTTCATTATACATACTAGATACGAGGCCTTCATTGGATATGTGATCTGTAAATATTTTCTTCCAGTCTGTAGCTTGTCTCTTCATACTCTTAACAGGGTCTTTCACTGAGCAAAATTTTCCATTTTGGTGAAGTCCAGTTTATCAATCTTCTTTTAATATATTGTGTTTTGGTGTCAAGTATATGGACTTTTTGCCTAGTCCAAGATTGCAAACATTTCTTCTATTTTTTTCTAAAATTTTATAGTTTTATATTTTAATTCAAGTCTATCATCCATTTTGAGTTAATTTTTGTATAAGATGTGAACCTTGGATTGACGTCCCCCTCTCTCCTTGTCTTTCTCCCTCTGTTTCTCCCTCCATCCCTCCTTCACCTCTTTCTTTCTCTCTCTTTCTTCTTTCTTTCCTTTCTTTCTTTCCTTCTTTCCTTTCTTTCTCTTTCTTTCTTTCCTTTCTTTCTTTCTCTCTCTCCCTTTCTTTCTTTCTTTCTTTCTTTCTTTCTTTTCTTTTTTTTTTTTTGGCAGAGTCTCACTCTGTTGCCCACACCCAGGTTGGAGTGCAGTGATGCAGTCTTAGCTCATTGCAACCTTTGCCTCCTGGGTTGAAGTCATTCTCATGCCTCAGCCTCCCAAGTAGCTGGGATTATAGGCATGCACCACCATGCCTGGCTAATTTTTGTATTTTGTAGTAGAGACAGGGTTTTCTTGGCCAGGCTAGTCTCAAACTTCTGGCCTCAAGTGATTCACCCACTCGGCTTCCCAAAGTGCTAACATTACAGGCACTAGCCACCACACTGGGCCCCTTTCCTTCCTTCCTCCCTCCCTCCCTGCCTCCCTCCCTTCCTTCCTTCCTTCCTTCCTTCCTTCCTTCCTTCCTTCCTTCCTTTTTATTCCTATGGATGTCCAATCACTTTAGTACCATTTGTTGAAAAGGTTGTCTTCCCTCCATTGCATTGCTTTTGCTGTTTTGTTAAAAATGTTGGACATATTTGTGTGGGTCTGTTTCTGGGTTCTCCATTCTGTCATAGTGATATAAGTGTCCATCTTGCAGCCAGTATCACACAGTCTTTTTTTTCCCATCTCTCTAATAAAAGATTACTGGAACCATCTCTCAGTGAGGTGGAGAACTTGATTTCAGGGAAACTGGTGTTCTATTCAGAGTACAAGGAAATATGTTACAGTTCTTAGCACCCTTCCTTTGTTTAATCTATACTCCTCAATCTTTGTCCAGTGTACCTTCACACCGGGGATATGGAGGTTGAGGAGAGTTTGTTTTTTTCACTAAACATGGGACAGTTTTTGGTTTTTTTGTATTCTTTTGTATAATTTTGATACATTTTTGTGGTTGTATGAAATCTGTAATGTATTTGTATTTGGTTTTTAACATTATTTTAATTGACAAAAATTGTATGTATTTATCTTATACAACATGTTGTTTTGAAATATATCTACATTGTGGAATGGCTAAACGGAGTTAACTGCTACAGGTATTACCCACATACCCATCAGTCTTTTCTGGTGAGCATACTTACAATCTAGTCTCTTAGCAATTTTCAGGAATACAATACATTCCTATTGTAGTCACCATGTTGTACAATACAACACACTCTGGATTGCTGTAGCTCTATAATAAATCTTAAAATTGGGTGGATTAGTTCTCCTTACTTTATTAATCATTTTGAAGATTGTTTTAGTTATTGTAGTTCTCTTGCCTTTCCATATACTTTTTAGAATAATCTTGTCAATACCTACAATCATGTTTGGATTTTGATAGCAACTGTATTGAACCTGTATAACAACTTGAGGAAATTAACATATTTACTGTGTCTGTTTACAATCCATGAATATATTATGTCTCTCCATTTATTTCGATCTTTGACTTCCTGCATCAGCACTTTCTAGTGTTCAGCATACATGCCCCTGTTTTGTTGTTACGCCTAGATATTTCATTTTTAAAGTGATTGTAAACGGTATCTTATTTTTATTTTGTTGTTCATGTGTTCGTCACTACTAAATAGAAATACAAGTGATATTATTTTATTTGTTATTTATTTATTTTTTTTTTAAAAACTTTACTTTTTAGAGCAAGTATAGGTTCATGACAAAATTAAGTGAGACGTGCAGAGATTTCCCATATATCCTCTGCCCTACATGTGCATAACCTCCCTCATTGTGAACATCCCCCACCAGATTAGTACATTTGGTACAACTGAAGAACTTGCATGAACACATCATTATCACTCAGTTTCCATAGTTTACATTAGTGTTCACTCTTGGTGTTGTACATTTCTATGTGTTTGATCATCGTATAATGACCAGTGTCCACCATTATAGTATCACATGGAAGAGTTTCATTGCACTAAAAATCTTCTGTGCTCTGCCTGTCCCCCCATCACTCTCCTGTAATGCCTGGCAATCACAGATCTTTTTTATTATCTTCACAGTTTTGCCTTTTCCTGACTGTCATAGCTAGAATCATACAGTATGTAGTCTGTTCAGATTGGCTTCCTTCACTTGATAATAGGCATTTAAGTTTTCCTCCATTTATTTTTATGGCTGGATACCTGATTTCTCCTTAGCACTGAATAACCTCCTCTTGTCTGGATGTACTATGGTTTATTTATCCATATACCTACTGAAGGACATCTTGGTTGCTTCCAAGTTTTGGGAAGTATGAATAAAGCTGCTATAAAAATTTATATGCAGGTTTTTAGGTGGGCATAAGCTTTCAGCTCCTTTGGATAAATACCAAGGAGTGTGATTACTGGATCGTATGTCAGGAATGTGTTTAGTGTTATGAGAAACTACCAAATCGTGTTCCAAAGTGGCTGTGCCACATTACATTCCCATGATCAATGAATGAGTTTCTGTTGCTCTACATCCTTGGCAGCATTTGGTATTGTCAATGTTCCAAATTTTGGCAATTCTAATAAGTATGTAGGGGTATCTCATTATTTCAGTTTGCATTTTCCTGATGACATATGATATGGAGCATCTTTTCATATGCTTATATACCATCTGTATATCTTCTTTGGTAAGTTGTCTATCAAGGACTTTGGTCCATATTTTAATCAAGTCATGTTCTTATTGTTGAGTTGTAAGAGTTATCTGTATAAAACATTTCTTTGTCAGATATGTATTTTGCAAATATATTTTCTCCAAGTCTCCGTTTTGTTTTCTCATGCTCTTGAAATATATTTTGCAAAGCAGACATTTTTTAATTGTAATAAAGTCCAGCTTATCTATTCTTTCTTTCACAGATCATGCCTCGGGGTTGCTTCTTAAAAGTGACTGCCAAACCCAAGGTCATTTACATCTTCTGTGTTATCTTTTAGGAGTTTCCCAGTTTTGTGTTTTACATTTAGGTCTATGATTCATTTTGAGTTCATTTTTGTGAAAGGTGTAAGTTCTGTGTCTAGATTGACTCTTTCTTTTTGGCATGTAGATGTGAAGTTGTTGTAGCAATATTTGTTGAAAAGACTATTGTTCTTTCTTCTGTTGCCTTTGCTTCTTTCTCAAAGGTAAGTTTACTATATTAATGCAGTTCTGTTTCTAGGCTCTTTATCCTGTTCCACTGATCTTTTTGTCTGTATTTTCACCAATACACTATCTCGATTACTGTACCTGTGTAGCAAGTGTTGAAGTCAGTAGTGTCAGTCCTCCAACTTGACTCTTCTTCAATATTGTGTTGGCTCTTCTGTGCCTTTTGCCTCTCCACATACACTTTAGAATTAGCTTATCGACACCTACAAAATAATTTTCTGTAGTTTAACTTGAAATTTTATTAAATCTATAAGTCAATCTGGAAATAATTGGCATCTTAACAATATTAAGTCTTTCTATCTTTGAACATGGAATATCTCTCCATTTATTGAGCTCTTCTTTGATTCCTTTTATCAGAGTTTTGTGGTTTTCCTTATGTAGGTCTTATACATATTTTGTTAGATGTATGCCTTAGTATTTTATTTTGGGGGTGGTAATGGAAATGGTATTGTGTTTTTAATTTCAAATTTTGCTTGTTCATTGCTGGCATATAGAAAAGTGATTGTTTTTTTGTACTAAATTTGTATCCTGCAACCCTGCCATAACTGTTTAGTAATTCTAGTTTTTTCTTGGTTGTCTTAGATTTTTGTACACAACTCGTTATGTTATGTGTGAACAAAGACATTGTTTTTTCTTCCATCCCAATATATATACCTCTTATTTCCATTTCTTGTCTTACTGCATTAGCTAAGACTTTCAGTAACATGTTGAAAGCTACTTGTAAGTAGGGACAAACTTGCCTTTTTCAAAATCTTAGTGGTAAAACTTTGGGTTTCTCACTATTAACTATTAGCTGAAGGCTTTTTTTTTTTTTTTTTTTTTTGAGACGGAGTCTCGCTCTGTCACCCAGGCTGGAGTGCAGTGGCCGGATCTCAGCTCACTGCAAGCTCCACCTCCCGGCTTTACACCATTCTCCTGCCTCAGCCTCCCGAGTAGCTGGGACTACAGGCGCCCGCCACCTCGCCCCGGCTAGTTTTTTGTATTTTTTAGTAGAGACGGGGTTTCACCATGTTAGCCAGGATGGTCTCGATCTCCTGACCTCGTGATCCGCCCGTCTTGGCCTCCCAAAGTGCTGGGATTACAGGCTTGAGCCACTGTGCCCGGCCCTGAAGGTTTTTTAATAGGTTTTTTTTATTAAGTAGTAAACCCTATTCATAGTTTACTGAGAGTTTTGGGTTTTGTCAAATACTTGCTCTGTATCTACTGATATGATCATGTGATTTTCCTTCTTTCACATGTTGATGTGACGGGTTGCATTAATTGATTTTCCAATTTTGAAACAGCCTTACAGGCCTGAGACCAATATTAATGGAAGGCAGCTATATCAGTGGGAAACACTGAGCCTTCTGATCTCAAGCCTTTCTTGTTGCTTTCATCCTGTCTGGCCCCTGGAGGCTGTGTGCTACTGGATAAACAAGTATGCCACTCTGATGCTCTTTCCCTTATATAGAATTCTTAAGATTTACCCACTGTCTTTTGTTTTCAACAAAAGTAAAAGATTGGAACAAAAGTTTGATTATGATATATCAAGGTGTGGGTTTCTTTGAGTTTATCCTACTTGAAATTTGTTGAGTTTCTTGGATGTATAGATTAATGACTGACTACAATTTAAAATATGGACAAGGGTTGGTGAGAGTATACAGCAACTGGAAATGTCAAATACTGCTGACAGAAGTAGAAATTGTTGGAGTTTGAAAAATGGTTTGACAGGATATACTGTATTTTATTTTATTTTATTTATTTTTTTAAATTATACTTTAAGGTCTAGAGTACATGTGCACAACATGCAGGTTTGTTGCATATGTATACATGTGCCATGTTGGTTTGCTGCACTGATTAACTCATCATTTACATTAGGTATTTCTCCTAATGCTATCCCTCCCCCATCAACCCACCCCACGACAGGCCCCAGTGTGTGATGTTCCCTGCCCTGTGTCCACGTGTTCTTATTGTTCAGTTCCCACCTATGAGTGAGAACATGCAGTGTTTGGTTTTCTGTCCTTGCAATAGTTTGCTCAGAATGATGGTTTCCAGCTTCATCCATGTCACTACAAAGGACATGAACTTATCCTTTTTTGTGGCTGCATAGTGTTCTATGGTGTATATGTGCCACGTTTTCTTAATCCAGTATAGCATTGATGGACATTTGGGTTGGTTCCAAGTCTTCGCTATTGTGAATAGTGCCGCAATAAACATACATGTGCACAAGTCTTTATAGTAGCACGATTTATAATCCTTTGGGTATATACCCAGTAATGGGATTGCTAGGTCAAATGGTATTTCTGGTTCTAGATCCCTGAGGAATCGCCACACTGTCTTCCACAATGGTTGAACTAGTTTACACTCCCACCAACAGTGTAAAAGCCTTCCTATTTCTCCACATCCTCTCCAGCACCTATTGTTTCCTGACTTTTTAATGATCGCCATTCTAACTGGTGTGAGATGATATCTCATTGTGGTTTTGATTTTCATTTCTCTGATGACCACTGATGATAGGCATTTTTTATGTGTCTGTTGGCTGCATAATGTCTTCTTTTGAAAAGTGTCTGTTCATATCCTTTGCCCACTTTTTGATGGGGTTGTTTGATTTTTTTTTTCTTGTAAACTTGTTTAAGTTCTTTGTTGATTCTGGATACCAGCCCTTTGTCAGCTGGGTAGATTGCAAAAATTTTCTCCCATTCTGTAGGTTGCCTGTTTGCTCTGATGATAGTTTCTTTTGCCATGCAGAAGCTTTTTAATTTAATTAGATCCCATTTGTCTATTTTGGTTTTTGTTGCCATTGCTTTTGGTGTTTTAGTCATGAAGTCTTTGTCCGTGCCTATGTCCTGAATGGTATTGCCTAGGATTTCTCCTAGGGTTGTTATAGTGTTAAATCTTACATTAAGCCTTTAATCCATCTGAGTTAATTTTTGTATATGGTGTAAGGAAGGGATCCAGTTTCAGCTTTCTACACATGGCTAGCCAGTTTTCCCAGCACCATGTATTAAATAGGGAATCCTTTCTCCATTGCCTGTTTTTGTCAGGTTTGTCAAAGATCAGACAGTTGTAGATGTGTGGTGTTATTTCTGAGGTCGTTGTTCTGCTCCATTGGTCTATATCCCTGTTTTGGTACCAGCACCATGCTGTTTTGGTTACTGTAGCCTTGTTGTGTAGTTTGAAGTCAGGTAGCCTGATGCCTCCAGCTTTGTTCTTTTTGCTTAGGATTGTCTTGGCAATGTGGGCTCTTTTTTGATTCCGTATGAACTTAAAGTAGTTTTCTCCAATTCTGTGAAGAAAGTCATTGATAACTTGATGGGGATGGCATTGAATCTATAAATTACCTTGGGCAGTATGGACATTTTCACAATATAAATTCTTCCTATCCATGAGCATGGAATAGTCTTCCATTTGTTTGTGTCCTCTTTTATTTCACTGAACCGTGGTTTGTAGTTCTCCTTGAAGAGGTCATTCACATCCCCTGTAAATTGAATTCCTAGGTATTTTATTCTCTTTGTAGTAATTGTGAATAGGAATTCACTCATGATTTGGCTCTCTGTTTGTCTGTTATTGATGTCTAAGAATGGTTATGGTTTTTGCACATTGATTTTGTATCCCGAGACTTTGCTGAAGTTGCTTATCAGCTTAAGGAGATTTTGGGCTGAGACAATGGGGTTTTCTAAATATAAAATCATGTTATGTGCAAACAGGGATGATTTGACTTCCTCTTTTCCTAATTGAATACCCTTTATTATCTTTCTCTTGCCTGATTGCCCTGGCCAGAACTTCCAACACTATGTTGAATAGGAGTGGTGGGAGAGGACATCCCTGTCTTGTGCCAGTTTTCAAAGGGAATGCTTCCAGTTTTTGCCCATTCAGTATGATATGGCTGTGGGTTTGTCATTAATAGCTCTTATTATTTTGAGACACATTCCATCAATACCTAATTTATTGAGAGTTTTTAACTTGAAGGCTGTTGAATTTTGTCGAAGGCTTTTTCTGCATCTATTGCGACAATCATGTGGTTTTGTCATTAGTTCTATTTGTGATGAATTATGTTTATTGATTTTTGTATGTTGAACCAGCCTTGCATCCCAGGGATGAAGCCAACTTGATCATGATGGATAAGCTTTTTTATGTGCTGCTGGATTTGGTTTGCCAGTATTTTATTGAGGATTTTCACATTGATGTTCATCACGGATATTGGTCTAAAATTCTCTTTTTTTATTGTGTCTCTGCCAGGCTTTGGTATCAGGATGATGCTGGCCTCATAAAATGAGTTAGGGAGGATTCCCTCTTTTTCTATTGATTGGATAGTTTCAGAAAGAACGGTATCAGCTCCTCTTTGTACCTCTGGTAGAATTCGGCTGTGAATCTGTCTGGTCTTGGACTTTTTTTGGTTGGTAGGCTATTAATTATTGCCTCAATTTCAGAACTTGTTACTGGTCTATTCAGGGGTTCAACTTCTTCCTGGTTTAGTCTTGGGAAGGGTGTATGTGTCCAGGAATTTATCCATTTCTTCTAGATTTTCTAGCTTATTTGCGTAGAGGTGTTTATAGTATTTTCTGATGGTAGTTTGTATTTCTGTGGGATCGGTGGTGATATCCCCTTGATCATTTTTTATTGCATCTATTTGATTCTTTTCTCGTTTCTTCTTTATTAGTCTTGCTAGTAGTCTATATATTTTGTTGATCTTTTCAAAAAACAGTTCCTGGATTCATTGATTTTTTGAAGGGTTTTTGTGTCTCTATCTCCTTCAGTTCTGCTCTGATCTTAGTTATTTCTTGCCTTCTGCTAGCTTTTGAATTTGTTTGCTTTTGCTTCTCCAGTTCTTTTAATTGTGATGTTAGGGTGTCAATTTTAGATCTTTCCTGCTTTCTCTTGTGGGCATTTAGTGCTATAAATTTCCCTCCACACACTGCTTTAAATGTGTCCCAGAGATTCTGGTTCATTGGGTCTTTGTTCTCATTGGTTTCAAAGAATATCTTTATTTCTGCCCTCATTTCATTATTTACCCAGTAGTCATTCAGGAGCAGGTTGTTCGGTTTCCATGTAGTTTTGTGGTTTTGAGTGAGTTTATTAATCCTGAGTTCTAATTTGATTGCACTGTGGTCTGAGAGACAGTTTGTTGTGATTTCTGTTCTTTTACATTTGCTGAGGAGTGCTTTACTTCCAACTATGTGATCAATTTTGGAATAAGTGTGATGTGCTGAGAACAACGTATACCCTCTTGATTTGGGGTGGAGAGTTCTGTAGATGTCTATTAGGTCTACTTGGTGTAGAGCTGAGTTCAAGTCCTGGATATCCTTGTGAACCTTCTGTCTCATTGATCTGTCTAACATTGACAGTGGAGTGTTAAAGGCTCCCATTATCATTTTTGGGAGCCTAAGTCTCTTTTTAGGTCTTTCAGCACTTCCTTTATGAATCTGGGTGCTCCTTTATTGGGTGCATATATATTTAGAATAGTTAGCTCTTCTTGTTGAATTGATCCCTTTACCACTATGTAATGGCCTTCTTTGTCTCTTTTGATCTTTGTTGGTTTAAAGTCTGTTTTATCAGAGACTAGGTTTGCAACCCTTGCCTTTTTTTTGCTTTCCATTTGCTTGGTAGATCTTCCTCCATCCCTTGTTTTGAGTCTATGTGCATCTCTGCACATGAGATGGGTCTCCTGAATACAGCACACAGATGTGTCTTGACTCTTTACCCAATTGACAGTCTGTGTCTTTTAATTGGGGCAGTTAGCCTGTTTACATTTAAGATTAATATTGTTATTCGTGAATTTGATCCTGTCATTATGATGTTAGCTGGTTATTTTGCCTGTTAGTTGATGCAGTTTCTTCCTAGCATTGATGGTCTTTACAATTTGGTATGCTTTTGCAGTGGCTGGTACCAGTTGTTCCTTTCCATGTTTAGTGCTTCCTTCAGGAGCTCTTGTAAGGCAGGCCTGGTGGTGACAAAATCTCTAAGCATTTATTTGTCTGCAAAGGATTTTATTTCTCCTTCACTTATGAAGTTTGGCTGGATATGAAATTCTGGGTTGGAAATTCTTTTCTTTAAGAATGTTGAATATTGGCCCCCACTCTCTTCTGGCTTGTAGGGTTTCTGCTGAGCAATCCACTGTTAGTCTGATGGGCTTCCCTTTATGGTAACCCGACCTTTCTCTCTGGCTGCCCTTAACATTTTTTCCTTCATTTCAACCTTGGTGAATCCAACAATTATGTGTCTTGGGGTTGCTCTTCTCGAGGAGTATCTTTGTGGTGTTCTCTGTATTTCCTGAATTTGACTGTTGGCCTGCCTTGTTAGGTTAGGGAAGTTCTCGCGGATAATATCCTGAAGAGTGTTTTCTAACTTGGTTCCATTCTCCTTGTCACTTTCTGGTATACTAATCAAATGTATATTTGGTCTTTTCACATAGTCCCATATTTCTTGGAGGCTTTGTTCACTTCTTTTCACTCTTTTTTCTCTAATCTTGTCGTCTCACTTCATTTCATTAATTTGATCTTCAATCACTGATACCCTTTCTTCCACTTGATCAAATTGGCTACTGAAGCTTGTGTATGAGTCATGTAGTTCTCATGCCATGGTTTTCAGCTCCGTCAGGTCATTTAAGGTCTTCTCTACACTGTTTATTCTAGTTAGCCATTCGCCTACTCTTTTTTCAAGGTTTTAGCTTTCTTGTGATGGGTTTGAACATCCTCCTTTAGTTCAGAGAAGTTTGCTATTACTGACTTTCTGAAGCCTACTTCTGTCAACTCATCGAAGTCATTCTTTGTCACGCTTTGTTCCATTGCTGGCAAGGAGCTGCGATCCTTTGGAAGAGAAGGGGTGCTCTGGTTTTTAGAATTTTCAGCTTTTCTGCTCTGTGGTTTTATCTACGTTTGGTCTTTGACGATAGTGACCTACAGATGGGGTTTTGGTGTGGATGTCCTTTTTGTTGATGTTGATGCTATTCCTTTCTGTTTGTTAGTTTTCCTTCTAACAGTCAGGTCCCTCAGCTGCAGGTCTGTTGGAATTTGCTGGAGGTCCACTCCAGACCCTGTTTGCCTGGGTTTCACCAGTGGAGGCTGCAGAACAGCAAATATTGCAGAACAGTAAATATTGCTGCCTGATCCTTCCTCTGGAAGCTTCATCTCAGAGGGGCACCTGGCTGTATGAGGTGTCGGTTGGCCCCTACTTGGAGGTGTCTCCAAGTTAGGCTACATGGTGGTCAGGGACCCACTTGAGGAAGAAGTCTGTCCATTCTCAGAGCTCAAATACCATGCTGGGAGAACCGCTGCTCTCTTCAGAGCTGTCAGACAGGGACATTTAAGTTTGCAGAAGTTTCTGCTGCCTTTTGTTCAGCTGTGTCCTGTACCCAGACAGAGGCAGGTAGTCCTCCTTGAACTGCGGTAGGCTCAACCCAGTTCAAACTTCCTGGCTGCTTTGTTTACCTACTCAAGCCTCAGCAATGGCAGACACCCTCCTGCAGCCAGGCCTGCCTCCTCGCAATTCAATCTGGGACTAGCAGTGAGCAAGGCTCCATGGGCGTGGGAACTGCTGAACCATGCATGGGCTATAATCTCCTGGTGTGCCATTTGCTAAGACCATTGGAAAAGTACAGTGTTTAGGAGGCAGTTTCCCAGTTTTCCCAGTACAGTCTGTCACAGCTTCCCCCAGCTAAGAAAGGGAAATCCCCCATCCCCTTGCACTTCCCCGGGTGAGGCAACGCCTCGCTCTGCTTTGGCTCGCCCTCCATGGACTGCACCCACTTTCCAACCAGTCCCAATGAGATGAACCAGGTACTCAGTTGGAAATGCAGAAATCACCCACCTTCTGTGTCAGTTATGCTGGGAGCTGCAGATTGGAGCTGTTCCTATTCAGCCATTTTGGAACCCCATCCAGAATATACTTTAATACTTTAATATTTTAAAGTATAAAAACCTCATAACCTGACAGATTTATGTACAAGAATGTTCACACCAGCATTATACATACTAAATTGAAACTGGAAATAATCACTGTCTGTCAACACCATAGTAAGGAACCAGTTGTCATATATTCAATCAGTAGAATATTGGTCAGCAATGAACACACTATTGCTATGTGCAACAACATAGATCAATCTCACACATACAATGGCGATCCAAAGTAGCCAGACTCCAAAATTCCCTAGTGTATGAGTATGTCCTTTATATAAATTTCAAGAACAGGGAAACTAATCAATGGCAACAGTGGTTAGAATAATGAGTTCCTACAGGGACGAGAGAGGGCATAGAAACTGACCACACAGGCCGGGCGCGGTGGCTCAAGCCTGTAATCCCAGCACTTTGGGAGGCCGAGACGGGCGGATCACGAGGTCAGGAGATTGAGACCATCCTGGCGAACACGGTGAAACCCCGTCTCTACTAAAAAATACAAAAAACTAGCCGGGCGACGTGGTGGGTGCCTGTAGTCCCAGCTACTCGGGAGGCTGAGGCAGGAGAATGGCATAAACCCGGGAGGCGGAGCTTGCAGTGAGCTGAGATCCGGCCACTGCACTCCAGCCTGGGCCACAGAGCCACACTCCGTCTCAAAAAAAAAAAAAAAAAAAGAAACTGACCACACAAGACCACACCACTCTGTGGTGCTGGCAAAGTTTACTTTTTGACTGGTTGGTAGTTTTATCAATTTTAATTTGTGACAACTCACTGTGATGTAAACTTCTCTCTTATCCTTTTTGTTTATTATGGTGCACAAGCTTTTCAAAAAAGTTAAAAAGATAGTGAAGAATACATTACCAAAATTAAAAACAAGCAACTCCCAAGAAAAGAGTATAGTTATAATTAGGTCTATATGTGTTCATCTGAAAAGATGCCTGAGGGATGTAACGGAAATTACTAATTGCAGAATTTGAATAGATGTCTGGATGTCTGAGGTGTGTAACACTAGTTGTAGAAAAGTATCTGCAGTATGATCTTATTTGTGCAAAGTAAGAGAGAGAGAGACTTTCTGAGCCTATTTCTTTGGAGCCAAACCCAAAATTAGTCGAAAGAAACTTTAAAAATCAGAGCAGAAATAAACAAAAAACAGACTAGAGATCAATAAAATAAAAAGTTGGGGAGGTTTTGGTTTGTTTGTTTGTTTGTTTGTTTGTTTTTGTATTTTTTCTAGGGAGAGCATCTTGCTCTGTCACCCAGGATGGAGTGCAGTGTCTGTGTCGTGGCTCACTGCAGCCTCCAGCTCATGAGCTCCAGAGATCCCTCATTCTTCTGAGCAGCTGAGAATACAGGCATGCGCCACCACACCCAGTTAAGATGTTTTTTTCTTTCCATTTTAAAAGATGTAGTATTTTTTTGTTGCCCAGAATGGTCTCAAACTCCTGGCCTCAAGTGATCCTCCTGCCTTGGCCTCAGTGTTAGGATTACAGACATGAGCCATTATACCTGGCTGAAACATTGGTATTGTGAACAAAACAAAATTGACAAACCATTAGCTAGACTAACTAAAAAAATAAGAGAGAAGACTGAGATAAGTAAAAAAGAGAAACAAAAAAAGGAGACTTACAATTGATACCACAGAAATACAAACAATCATTAAACATTATTATTAACAACTTATGTCAACAAATGGGAAAATCTAGGGGAAATGAATGAATTCCTGGACACATACAACCTACCAAGACTGAACCAGGAAGAAATAGAAAGCCTGAACATACCGATTACTAGTAACAATATTGAATCAATAATAAAAAGTCTACCATCAAAGAAAAGTCCATGATTGGATGCCTTCATTGCTGAATTCTGCCAAAGTTTTAAAGAACAAAAAGACCAATTCTTTTCAAGCTATTCCAAAAAATTGAAGAGGGGGAAATTCTTCCAATCGCATTTTATGGAGCCAGCATTATCCTGATATCCTGACAGCAAAACCAGACATAAACACAACAACAACAACAAGAACAGTACAGGCTAATATCTCTGATGAACAGAGAAACAAAAATCCTCAGCAAAATACTAGCAAACAGAATCCGGCAGCACATCCAAAATATAATCACCATGATCAAATGGGATTCATCTCAGGGATGCAAGGATGGTTCAACATATATAAATCAATAAGTGTGATACATTACATCACTGGAATGAAGAAGAAAACATATGATCATCTCAATAGATGCAAAAAAAAATTTGACAAAGTTTAACATCCCTTCATCATAAAAATGCTCAGCAAATTAGGTGTACAAATCAAGTACCTCAACACAGTGAAGGTCATATACAAAAAATCCACAGCCACCATCATACTGAATGGAGAAAATTAGAAAGCTTTTCCGCTAATAATTTGAGCATGACAAGGATGCCCAGTTTCACCAGTCTTTTTTTGTTGTTGTTGTTGTTGAGATGGAGTCTCTCTCTGTATCCCAGGCTGGAGTGCAGTGGCGTGGTCTCAGCTCACTGCAACCTCCGCCTCCCGTGTTCAAGTGATTCTCCTGCCTCAGCCTCCCAAGTACTGGGATTACAGGCACCCACCACCATGCCTGGCTAATTTTTTTGTATTTTTAGTAGAGATGGGGTTTCACCATGTTGGCCAAGCTGGTCTCCAACTCCTGACCTCAGGTGATCTCCCCGCCTTGGCCTCCCAAAGTGCTGGGATTACAGGCATGAGCCACTGCACCCAGCCCACTACTTTTATTCAAGATAGTTAAGGAAGTCCCTAGCCAGAGTAATTAATCATGAAAGGAAATAAAAGGCATCCAAACTTGAAAGGAAAGGAAGAAATCAAATTGTCCCTATTTGTAGACAACATGATCTTAAAAAGACAAAATCCTAAAGACTTCATAAAAACACTCTTAGAACTGATAAACGAATCCAGTAAAATTGCAGTATACAAAATCAACATATAAAAGTCAACAGCATTTGTATACATCAAGAAGAACTATGTGAGAAAGAAATCAAGAAATCAGTCCCATTTGCAATGGCTACAAAGTATAAAATACCCAGGAATAAATGTAGCCAGGGAGTGAAAGATCTCTACTATGGCAGCTATACAACACTGAAGAAAAAACTGAAGAGGATACAAAAAAGTGAAAAGACATCTCATGTTCATGGATTGGAAGAATCAGTATTGTTAAAATGACCATACTACCCAAAGTGATCTACAGATTTAATGCCATGCCTATTAAAATACTAATGACATTTTTCACAGAATGAGAATGAACAATCATAAAATTTGTATGGAACCACAAAAAGGCACCAAACAGTCAAAGCAACCTTAAGCAAAAAGCGAAAAGCTGGAGGCATCACATTATCTGACTTCAAAATGTACTATAAATCTGTGATAACCAAAACCGCATAGTACCGGTATAAACACATAGGTCAATGGAACACAACAGAGAACACAGAAATAAATTTGCATATTTATAGTCAACTGATTTTTGACAAAGGCATCAAGAACATACACTGGGGGAACAGTCTGTTCAATAAAAGATGTTGGGGAAATTGGATATTCATATGCAGAAGAATGCAACTGGACTCCTATCTCTCACACATACAAAAAATCAACACAAAATAGACTAAAGAGTTAAATGTAAGTCCTGAAACTATGAAACTACTAGAAAGAAACACAGGAGAAGTGCCTCAGGACACTGGTTTGGATGAAGATTTTATCAAAGACCTCAAAAGCACAGGCAACAAAAGCAAAAATAAACAAATAGGATTATATCAAACTAAAAAGTATCTGCAGAGAAAACAAACAATCAACAGTTTGAAGAGAAAACCTGCAGTACTGGAGAAAATATTTGTGACTATTCATCCAATAAGGAATTAATATCCTGTATATACAAGGAACTCAAACAAGTCCACAGCAAAAAAAGAAAAAAAAAATCCAAACTATACAGTTTAAAAATTGGCAAATGATCTGAACAGACACATCTCGAAAGAAGACATACAAATTGTCAACAAGTATATTAAAAATGCTTGGCCAGGCACAGTGGCTCTTGCCTGTAATCCCAGTAATTTGAGAGGCTGAAGTGGGAAGATGGATTGAACCCAGGAGTTTGAGACCAACCTGGGCAACATAGTGAGGGTTCATGATTACGAAAACAAAAAATTATCCAGGCGTGGTGGTGTATGCCTAAAGTGTCAGCTACTCAGGAGGCTGTGGTGGGAAGATTGCTTGAGTCCAGGAGGTGAAGGCTGCAGTAAGCTGAGATTGTGCCACTGCACTCTGTCCTGGGTGACAGAGCAAGATGCTAAAAATAAGAACTCTCAATATTACTACTCCTAAGGAAAATGTCAATCAAACCACAATGAGATATCTCACCCCAGGCAGACTGGTTCTTATTAATAAGACAATAACTAATAAATACTGGCAAGGATGCAGGGAAAAGTGGACTCTTATACACTGTGGGTGGAAATGTAAAGTAGTGCAGTCATTATGGAAAACAGAGTGGAGATTCCTCCAAAAAACAAAACACGAACAACCATATGATCTAACAATCCCACTGCTCAGTATTCAAAGGAATATATTCAAAGGAAAGGAACTCAGTGTGTTGAAGAAATATCTGCACTCCCGTGTTTATTCACAATAGCCAAATGTGGCATCAAATTAAGTGTCTACCAATGGATGGCTGGATAAAGAAAATGTGATAACTATACACAATGAAATACTGTCCGGCCCTAAGAAAGAATGAAATCCTGTCATTCATGGCAACATGGATGAGCCATTATGTTAAGTGAAATAAAGCCAGGAAGAGAAAGTTAAACATAACATCTTCTCACACATACGTGGAAGCTAAAAATAAAGTTAATATCACAGAAATAAACAGTAGCATACTAGAGGCTGGGAAGACTAGGAGAATGGAGGATGGGGAGAGGTTGGTCAATGGATAAGAGATCACAGGTAGACAAAAGCAATGAGTTCTAGCCTTCTAGAGCACTGGAGGGTGACCACAGTCAACAGTAACTCATTATATACATTCAAAGAGGTGAGAGAGAAGATTGTGAATGTTCTCGTCACTAAATATTGATACATTTTTGGGGTGATAGGTATGCAACTTACCCTGATTTGATCATTGATTATTGCATATATGTATCAAAAAAGCTCACTATATCCCATGTATATACAAAATTATGTGTCCATTAAAAATAAGAAATTTTTTAAAGTTAAAAAGAGAGTAAAGAATAAATCACCCAAATTAAAAACAAACAAAACCCAAGAAAAGACTATAGTTACAATTATATCCGTATGTGTCAATCTGAAAAGATGGCTGGGGTATGTAAGAGAAAACATTTATTGTAGAAGAGTATCTACAGTATGGTCTTATTGATGCAAAGTAAGTGTGTGTGTGTGTGTGTGTGTGTGTGTGTGTGTGCATGCGCGCGCGCATGCACGTGTGTTTTCCCAAGACTATTTCATTGGAGATAGTTGCTGCCATCTGCCAATTTAAATTCCTTCAAGGTGCAGAATGGGAAAAGCTGTCTCCCTCCGCTCAAAGCCTCAATAAAGCAAGATGTGTTTCTCTGGGGTTTGGAAGACTCAAAATGCTCAGGGTAGAGAGGTGAGAGAGCTGTGTTGATGAAAATTAAAATATGTCATTTCTAGGTAATAGAAAGATTTATTGTGTTATTCTTTTAAAGAACGCAGTGACATTTATTAGATGTGCCAATGTAATATAGATATGTGTGTAAATATACAGCACACAATATATGTGTGTACATATATATATATATATTATATATATATAAAATACATACACACATATTTGCTTAGTTTGCTGGCTGCATCAAGGAAGAGAAGTGTCAACTTCCATTCCCTTAATGTGGCTGAGCTGCCCCTTAGATTCTGACAGTAGAAGTGATCTTGAAATATATCCATAATTAGTAAATCAATTTATGCATCTCTTTGTCTCCAGGTGCAGGTAGAATAAGCACATCCCTCTGACTCTGGGAAGGTTCTAGCAGAGGATTGAGCTGGAAAGAGGATTTCCGGGTAATTTTGGCAATCCACGCAATGCCTGTCAGCCTCAGTTGACTGAGGCATGGAATGGGGATTTACTCTCTGTATGCCTCATAGAGTGCTGCGATGACTCCAGCAGCGACAGGCAGCTTCTTCCCAGTGCTAGCACCCAGTGCAGCTGGAGAAAGGGGAAGGAAAGGGTCCCTTGAGCACTAAGATAGAAGCCTCGAATCTGCAGAGACGCCTGTGGGCTGTCCTTAGGGCGGTGCATGCCTCCCACTCTGCGCCCCTCAGTCTTATTTTGCCCACTTGGGAAAGCGTCATCTTCCTTGTTTCAGTCACACTGGGTGAGGAGAGAGTCCTGCCACAGGGAGTGGGACTCAGAGTGCAGTGAGACTGTGGACTCTAAGGTGGCTTTGCGTGGGCACCCAGGGCCTGGCAGTGTGAAGAGGATGTCCCTGCAGAGGGAGGTGGCCCAGCATGGGGGATGAAGCCCGAGGAGAGTGAGAAGGGCACTGAAGGAGAGCGGACCGGCGGGGGCCGTGGGGCCTGAGCAGGGGTAGGAGGCTGTGGTCGCGGCTGAGTGGCCTGGCATGGGCACTTGGAACTCAGCAGGGACTGGAGCAATTCTTAGGGCTAAGAGTGACAAGCTTGTGCTTCTTAACGACATTCTTTAGGTTTGCTGGTGCCATGTGCTGGTAAACTGTAGCTGTTTCTACATCAAACACGCATGGGCCCCACTGCAGCCCGCAGGCGAGTACTCGGCACCCCCTGGCGGCCGGTGGTAGCCCTCACGTAGGAGTCCACATTGCTACAAAGTAATCAATGGGCGACAAAGACAGTGTGATGAGGAATGGGATCTTTACAATAGTCCCAAAGTGTGTCCTCACAACATAGTCACTGATTAAAACCAGAAAAATAATGTAGTCATGGTAGCGAAGCGTGACACCCACCACTTTATTCAATGATCAATGTGAACATCATTATTCTTGGGGCAAACTAAAGTCCCATGGCCCTGGCAGAATGGGAGAGGAGCACAGCAGGTGTCTATGGTATTTCTGCCGAAGTTACAGAACCTGAATCTAATCGTGAGACAATACTTCAGGAAAAAACAAAGTGAGAGGCATTCTACACAGTAACTCTCCTGTGATCTTCACACTGTGTTCAGGTCATGAAGGTGAAGGGAAGACAGAGGGACTTTGTGGTTTCAGGACACTGGAGAAGCATGACAACTGAATAAGGCACATGACTCAGAAACGGATCCTTTGCTATAAAGGACACTACTGGGGCGTTGGGTACATTTTGCATAGGGCCTGAAGGCTATGTGGAGTTATTGTATCAGTGTTAATTTCTTGATTATGGTTATAAGGTGAAAATGCCTTTGCATGAAAAACACACTAAAGTATTGGGGTGTTGGCATTTCATGTTGACAACCTACTCTCAAAGTTTCAGGAAAAAAAGTCGTACTATACTGGCAATTTTTCTGTAATCTTGATGTTGTTTCAGAATAATAAAATGAAAAATGAAACTGACCAAGTCCACCTGGTTAATAAGTGACAGCTGTGGGTCAAAACTCAGGTGTGCCTTTCCCCTAAAGCTATGCCCTGCCCTGCAAACCACAAGGCCCTGCACATCCGAGTTGGCCTCTGTCCCTGCTCATCACCTACAAAACAGCCCTGCCTCTCTGCAGCTGAGTTGCTGGAGCTGCGCCCCACCTGCCCCCACCCTACACTGGCCTGACTCCCCCATTCCACACCTGGCCCAGCACTTACCACATAGTGTGGCAGGCAACACTGGGGCAGCTGAAAGACCCTGTGCTACAAATTGGCACTGCCCAGCTTTCTGCTCCTGGGAGTGGGGTCCATTGCTGAGCTTCTGCTCCCTGGAAGAGCTCCAGACTCCTCAAGGGTTTGAGATTTTTCAAACCAATTCCAAATAAGCCAGGGGAAGTTTTCCTGTCTTGGTTTCCATCATTACCACCTCCACAGTTGGAGATTCCCTCCTAATCCAGATGCTTGAACCAGGACCTCACCAACTAGGACTTCATGTATCACTGGGACACTTAGCATAATCATCATTGCAGGTTGCCAGACATCACCCAAAGTGATGTTCTACCAAAGACAGAAACTGCAGCTCTCCCGTGACCTTCCAGGTGCTGCCCTGACTCCTCCAGCTGAACCTGCTAGGGCAGACGGAAGTGGAACATGCAGCATATTTGCCTGCCACTCTGTCCATGTGCCCACCAACTTGGCTGCAGGCTCCAGTGACAGCAGCTGGGGGGCCTGGGGCTCAGAGCTGAGCAAGGTTACAGGGCAGATAGGTTGGCCTGGATCAACCTGACCACCCTCAGCTGGAGGAGTGACTTCTTCATTGTCTAACACTAAACCAGGAAGCAAGTGGATCTCCCTGAGTGCAGGGTGGGTGACCTTAACCAGTGGGGGCATTTCTCTTCTTACAGACCTCGTGTTTTTCTTTACCAGGTTCTGCGCTCCCCTCAAGGGTCCTAAGTGTTCCTCCAACCTGAGTGTTCTGCAGGGAAACATGCTGTGTAAACACCATGCCTATTTCCTACTTGGAGCACAGGTTTTGTAGTAGAGCTCTCAGGGGTGTGGAAGAAGCCTGGCAGCCCACACCCTATAAATGCTGTTGTCCACCTTTATGCTCTGACTTGGAGGCAGAGACCCAAGCAGCTGGAGGCTCTGTGTGTGGGTGAGTTTAGCCCCATCTCCTGCGTGTTCTCCAGCTTGAGGATCGCAGACAGAGAGGACCAGCCCAGCAGCCATAGGCCTGACCAAGGCCCAGGCTGGGAAGGAGGGCGACTCCCTGTTGTCCACTGAGAGGTGTTTCACAGCATGGTCAACATGGATGACCTGCAAAGGCCCTCATGCTTTGATATCTTCCTTGGCCAGGTCCATCCCTACCAGGGGCTCAGCAGGGCCTAAGCCGGGGGAGTGGGAGAACAGACCCCAAGGAGAAGGAAGACCTAATTACTGACTGTGAGAGGGTCATCACCCCCTTGATCATCACCTTGAGGGGCCTAGGTTGTGTTCATCTCTTTTCATTCTCAGGTTGCTGATTTCTTAGAGCCTGAAAAGAAGGTAACTGCACATATGAGGGACAGATGGAGTGAGTCAGTGAGTGGGTGACCTCATCCTTGCTCCTAACAGCCTGGGAGGGACAGGGCAGCTTTTCTGTAGAGCATGGAAGATTCGGCTGAAGTCAGAGAGGTGAAACCAGTTTCCCAGGGTAACAGTGAGGCACTGACAGAAAGGAGACTACAGTGGAGCCTAGGTCCCCGGGCTCCCCAGAGCTCCTTACTCTTCCTCCTCCTCAGCAGTCTGGAGACCCCACACCTCCAGCTGGGGGCCTGAAGCGGGAGACCACGCCAGGTGCCAGATGATGCTGGGAATTTTCCTGGGTGCTTCGGGTCTTCCCAGCACTCTGGTCTCGCCTGCCCTGCCTCTCGGGCTCTGCTCAGCTTCCTGAGTCCTGACAGAGCACAGTGAGGGAGATGTTGGCAGAGGTGGCAGATGGGCTCACGGGCATTTCTCCTGCAGGAGCAGCAGCTGGAGCCGGAGCCATGTGGCTGTGCCCTCTGGCCCTCACTCTCACCTTGATGGCAGCCTCTGGCGCTGCGTGTGAAGTGAAGGACGTTTGTGTTGGAAGCCCTGGTATCCCTGGCACTCCTGGATCCCATGGCCTGCCAGGCAGGGATGGGAGAGATGGTGTCAAAGGAGACCCTGGCCCTCCAGGTACTGTGCTGGAGACCCCACCCTCTGCTGAGGGACACAGACCCCTTTCCAGAAGGCCGTCTGTCTAGGCCCCTAGGCTGTGGGCCATAGTGAGCTGGGTGGGACCTGGTGGGCTCCTGGGGCCCTTAGGATGGCGCATCCTGGAGAGTCTGTCCTCATAGTGCCCACGGAGTGATAACTGGGACAGCCCCAGTGATAATGAGGGTCGAGTCTCACTAGCTCCAACCAGTTGTGGGTGACGGATCCCACACATCCATGTCTCTTTTCTCTGCAGGCCCCATGGGTCCGCCTGGAGATATGCCATGTCCTCCTGGGAATGATGGGCTGCCTGGAGCCCCTGGTATCCCTGGACAGCGTGGAGAAAAGGGGAAGCCTGGGGAGAGGGGCCCTCCAGGTGAGCAGGGTGGGGCAGGTGGGCAGTGGGAACACGGGCACAGCAACCCT
>NW_022680946.1:0-55905 GCF_009764315.1 Trachypithecus francoisi | reverse complement strand
TCTACCAAAAAAAAAACCCCACAAAAATTAGCCAGGCTCATAACCCAGTCTCGAAATAATAAATAGATAAAAATTTAACAATAAAGTAAAATAAAATAAATGGTTGGTGCTTGTACTTAGTCCCACTTCTCTATTTTTCCTTTTGTTGCCTGTGCTTTTGGTGTCATATCCAAAAAATCATTGTCAAGATCTATGTCATTAAGCTTTTCCCCATGTTCTCTTCTAAGAGTCTTCGTGTCCGGTCTTACATTTAACTCATTTTCAGTTGGTTGTTGTGGATGGTGTAAGAAAAGGGTACAATTTCATTCTTTTGCATGTGGAGATTGTTTACCCGGACCATTTGTTGAAGAGACCCTCTCGTCCCCATTGTGTGTTCTCGGCACCCTCAGGGAAGATCAGTTGACTATATATGTGTGGGTTTATTTCTGGGCTATTCTGTTCCATTGCTGTATATATCTGTGTTTATGCTGTTACCGCATGTTTTAATTACTTTATCTTTGTAATACGTTTTGGTTTTTGTTTTGTTTGTGTGTGTATGGTTTGTTTTGTTTTGTTTTGAGATGGAGTCTCACTCTGTGTAGTGGCACAATCTCGGCTCACTGTAACCTCTGCTTCCTGGGTTCAAGTGAGTCTCCTGCCTCAGCCTCCAAAGTAGCTGGGATTACAGGCTCCCACTACCACGCCTGGCTAATTTTTGTATTTTTAGTAGAGATGGGGTTTTGCCATGTTGACCAGGCTGGTCTCAAACTCCTGACCTCAGGTAATCCATCCGCCTTGGCCTCCCAAAGTGCTAGGATTATAGGCATGAGCCACCACGCCCGGCCTGTAATGTATTTTGAAATTAGGAAGTGTGATGCTTCAGGCTTTATTTTTTATTTTTCTTTTTTTCAGGCAGCCCCCAAGCCAGAGAGACTCCCAGCTGTGTTTTTCTTTCTCAAAGCCATTTTTGGCAGAGATCAAAGTGGGAGGATTGCGGCCGGGCGCGGTGGCTCAAGCCTGTAATCCCAGCACTTTGGGAGGCCGAGACGGGCGGATCACGAGGTCAGGAGATCAAGACCATCCTGGCTAACATGGTGAAACCCCGTCTCTACTAAAAAAAATACAAAATAGCGGGCGAAGCGGCGGGCGCCTGTAGTCCCAGCTACTCGGGAGGCTGAGGCAGGAGAATGGCATAAACCCGGGAGGCGGAGCTTGCAGTGAGCTGAGATCCGGCCACTGCACTCCAGCCTGGGCGACAGAGCGAGACTCTGTCTCAAAAAAAAAAAAAAAAAAAAAACAAAAACAAAGTGGGAGGATTGCTTGAGCCCAGGAGTTCAAGACCAGCTTTGGCAAAGAGCGAGACCCTGTCTCTACAAAAAATAAAAATGAGCCGGGTGTGGTGGCACGTACCTCAGGTCCCAGCTACTCGTGAAGCTGAGGTGGGAGGATCGCTTGAGCCCAGGAGATCAAGGCTGCAGTGAGCTGTCATTGCACTGCTGTACTCCAGCCTAGCTGACAGAACAAGACCCTGTCTCAAATAATAATAATTGTTCTGGCTATTTTGGGATCCTTTGAGAGTCCATATGAATTTTAGAATTGTTTTTCCTATTTGTGTAAAAAAGCTGTTGGGATTTTGATAGGGATTGCATTGAATCTGTAGCTCACTTTGGGTATTATGAACATTTAAAAAATACTAAGTCTCCCAATCCATGGATATGGATGAAATTACTTCAACACAACAAAGGTCATATGTGAAAAGCCCACAGCTAACATCATACTCAACAGTGAAAAACTGAACGCTTTTCCTTTAAGACTGGGAAGAAGACACAGATGCCTACTCTTGCCACTTTTTTTGTTTGTTTGTTTTTTGAGATGGAGTCTTGCTCTGTTGCCCAGGCTGGAGTGCAGTGGCGTGATCTCGGCTCACTGCAACCTCCGCCTCCCAGGTTCACATCATTCTCCTGCCTCAGCCTCCCAAGTAGCTGGGACTACAGGTGCCCGCCACCATGCCTGGCTAATTGTTTGTATTTTTAATAGAGACGGGGTTTCACCGTGTTAGCCAGGATGGTCTCGATCTCCTGACCTCGTGATCTGCCCGCCCTGGCCTCCCAAAGTACTGGGATTACAGGCGTGAGCCTCTGCACCCAGCTCTTGCCACTTCTTTTCAACATATTACTGGAAGTCCTACCCAGAGGAATTAGGCAAGAAAAACAAATAAGGGCCGGGCGCGGTGGCTCAAGCCCATCTCTACCAAAAAATACAAAAAACTAGCCGGGCGTGGTGGCGGGCGCCTGTGGTCCCAGCTACTCAGGAGGCTGAGGCAGGAGAATGGCGTAAACCCGGGAGGCGGAGCTTGCAGTGAGCTGAGATCCGGCCACTGCACTCTGTCTCAAAAAAAAGAAAGAAAAACAAATAAAGGACATCCAGATCAGAAAAGAAGTAAAATCATCTCTGTTTGCAGATGACATGATCTTACATAGGAAACCCTAAAGACGCCACACACAAAAATTCTTAGAACTAATCAGTTCTGTAAAGTTACAGAACACACACTGAACATAAAATCAGTTGCATTTCTATACATTAACAATAAACTATCCAAAAAGGAAATTAAGAAAATAGTCCTAGCTGACGCCTGTAACTGCATCACTTTGGGAGGCCAAGGTGGGAGGATCGCTTGAGCCCAGGAGTTCAACACTAGCCTAGGCAACATGGTGAAACACTAAAATGTATTTCTCTACTAAAAATACAAAAATTAGCCGGGTGCGGTAGCACCTGCCTGTAGTCTCAGCTACTGGAGAGGCTGAGATGGGAGGATCACTTAAGCCTGGGAGGTCGAGGCTGCAGGGAGCCATGATCACACCACGACACTCCAGTCTGGGTGACAGAGCCAGACCCTATCTCAAAAAAGGAAAAAAGAAACAAAATGAAAACAATCCCATTGACAACATCACCAAAGGGAATAAAATACTTAGGAATAAACTTAACTAAGGAGGTGAAAGACAAGCATACTGAAAACTATAAACACTAATGAAAGAAATTAAAGAAGGCACAAATAGATGTAAAGACACGCTGGTGTTTGTACTGTGCACTTTTCAAAGTGCTTGCATAGATGGTATCTTATTGGAGTCCGATGCCAAATCTGTGCAGTAAAAATGGCAGGCAGAATACTTGCCAACACATGAGGCAACCAAGGCCCCAAGAGGACTGGATGAGAAGCTGGTCACTCAGCTGCTTCTCATAGGATCTAGGGGTTAGATCCTAGGTGTCCTGCATGGCTCTTGAGGTCTTTCTCAGATGTCAGATCTGCCACTGAACAAGCACCATTGGCACTCTGGTAGGCCCATGGGGGCATACACCACCCTTCCAAGGCGCCACCATTCCAGACAACCATTGATGAAAGATAATGCATACTTCAGGCTGTATCTACCACATATATCATGTAAACAGGATTATAAATATAATCACATACATGCACTTTATTGCATAATACTCTTCAGTGGCCTCAGGCTCAGACGCATGAGTAGAGTACTCAGGGCCCATTCCACGTCAGCCCCTCTGCAGGCCCTTTGTGCCAATGCCCACCTCCCATTCCACGCTCCAGCTGCACCCAGAAGCTTGTGGTTCCCCATGTGGGTTATACAACTGGGACACATGTCCCCCACTCTCCACTTAAAATGTGCTTCTCACTACGCTAACATCTACTTACTCTGCGTATCTTAGTTTAGGCATCACTTCCTCCAGGAAGTCTTCCTTGGATACACATACACACATGCATAGGATTCTTGATCAGCTATCCTTTTATTGCTCCCTATAACTGTGTATCACTTATTCATCCATCTGGTCCCTAGACTATGAGCTCCTGAGGTCAGGGCATGAGCCTTTTGCCCCTCTGTATGGACCAACTGGTCAGGCTGGGCACAGGGTAAATACTCAATGCATACCTAACAAATGACTGCGAGCGCAAGGGAAGCCCAGCATGGTGTGGGTGCTTCAACAACTGTGTAGCTTCAGATGCTTGGTGAAGGGGAAATGACATTAGAGAACCAAGATGTCTGGGCAGTACTAAGAGGAAGGTATATTTCCCCGTTTGTGGAAAATATCTTAAGCACCTTCGGTGTGAGCTTCTGTCTGTTCTTCCTGGGGCCTCTTGACAGATGACTGGAGGCTGACCCAGGCGAGGCCAGGCCAAGCTAGGTGGGAAGGTTTAGCCAGTCAACAGAGTCAAAGTGAGCAGGAAGCCATTCACATCTAAAGAACTAAAGGCTCAGAGAAGTGAGAGGACAGGCTGGGGGGCGCCCAGCAACTTAGCAGCAGGGTTGGTTTCAAACTCAGGCCTCAGAATCCCTGTACAGGCTCCTTTTCTGGCACCAGGCACCCCTTGGGATCTGCGCTGAGGCACAGGACAACACACGGCTGTGGACGTGACTAGCACTAAGCAGGAAGGACAGGACAGAAGGACAGACAGAGGTCTTGAATATAAGTATATGCCAGGCAAGCAATGATCAGCACAGGCCTTAACAGAGACAGGTTTGTCTAGTGAACAAGAATCCAGAGACCCATTCTCTTCTCCCTCTATGCTGGAAGTTGCCTGCTGTTTGTTGTTTTCCTGATGCTGACTCTGAACCAGGCACAGGCTGAAGGCTCTCAGGTACCTTATCTTCAAAACAACCTGCAAAGGGGCTATTGTGTCCTCATTTGTACCCATGTAGACAATGGAGCTCAGAGGGATTAAGTCACTAGCTCAAGGACATACAGCTAATAAATGGCAGTGTAAAAAATTGAACTCAAAGGTGGGGCGCTGTGGCTCATGCTTGTAATCCCAGCACTTTGGGAGGCTGAGGCAGGCAGATCACAAGGTCAGGAGATTGAGACCATCCTGGCTAATGCAGTGAAACCCCGTCTCTACTAAAAATACAAAAATGCACACCACCTGGCGTGTAGCATGCACCTGTAATCCCAGCTACTCAGGAGGCCGAGGCAGGAGAATCGCTTGAACCCAGGAGGTGGAGGTTTCAGTGAGCCAAGACTGCACCACTGCACTCTAGCCTGGGCGACAGAACAAGACTCCATGCAAAGAAAAAAAAAAATTGAACTCAAATTTTCTTCACTGGCCGGGCGCGGTGGCTCAAGCCTGTAATCCCAGCACTTTGGGAGGCCGAGACGGGCAGATCATGAGGTCAGGAGATCGAGAACATCCTGGCTAACACGGTGAAACCCCGTCTCTACTAAAAATACAAAAAACTAGCCGGCGAGGTGGCGGGCACCTGTAGTCCCACCTACTCCGGAGGCTGAGGCAGGAGAATGGCATAAACCCGGGAGGCAGAGCTTGCAGTGAGCTGAGATCTGGCCACTGCACTCCAGCCCGGGCGACAGAGCGAGACTCCGTCTCAAAAAAAAAAAAAAAAAAAAAAAAATTTTTTTCTTCACTAACCACAGTGGTTCTGGGTCATCTGTAAACTTTAAGCTACAGTTTCCAGTGACTCCTCAAGTCTCAGTTTTGCTACCTATAAATGAAGATAATTTTGCACTGGTGTTTTTCAGTAGGAATGTGCATAAAGGGAAGGATATTAAAAAGGCCCAATGTATGATACAATGAGAAGGTAGGTGACTTACGTGTTAAAAAACAGGCCAGGCACGGTGGCTCATGACTATAATCCCAGCACTTTAGGAAGCAGAGGCAGGAAGCCATTCACACCTAGAGAACTAGAGGCCCAGAGAAGTGAGAGCTCAAGAGTTCAAGACCAGCCTGGGCAACACAGGGAGACTCCATCTCTACAAAAAATAAAAATAAATTAGCCAAATGTGGTGGTGGGTGCCTGTAGTCCCAGCTGCTCAGAAGACTGACACGGGAAGATCACTTTAGCCCAGGAGTTCAAGGCTGCAGTGAGCTATGATTGCACCACTGCACTCTAGCCTGGATGACAGAATAAAACCCTGTATCTAAAAAAAAAAAATAAAGCCAGCCAGGCGCGGTCGCTCATGCCTGTAATCACAGCACTTTGGGAGGCCGAAGCGGGCAGATCACTTGAGGTCAGGAGTTCGAGACCAGCCTGGACAACATGGGGAAACCCTGTCTCTACTAAAAACACAAAAATTACCTAGTCATGGTGGCGGGTGCCTGTAATCCAAGCTACTCAGGAGGCTGAGGCAGGAGAATTGATTAAACCCAGGAGGTGGAGGCCACAGTGAGCCGAGATCGTGCCACTGCACTCCAGCCTGAACAACAGAGCAAGACTCCGTCTCAAAAATAAAATAAATAAATAAATAAATAAAAATAATAAAGCCTGGCCGGGTATGGTGGCTCACGCCTACAAGCCCAGCACTTTGGGAGGCCAAGGCAGATGGATCACCTGAGGTTGTGAGTTTGAGACCAGCCTGGCCAACATGGAGAAATCCCATCTCTACTAAAAATACAAAATTAGCTGGGTGTGGTGGCAGACGCCTATAATCACAGATACTCGGGAGGCTAAGGCATGAGAATCATTTGAGCCCTGGAGGCAGAGGTTGTAGTGAGCTGAGAGTGCACCACTGCACTCCAGCCTGGGTGACAGAGCGAGACTCTGTCTCAAAAAAAAAGAAAAAAAAAAAAAAAGAAAAAAAAAAAAAAAAAAAAAAAAATTCAGAATAGTGGTTATTTCTGAGGATTGAGGCACAGCTGACTGGGAAAGGAACTTTCTGGGGTAATGATAATGTTCTAATCCTGCTAGGAATGTGGGTTACACACGTATGCATTTGAAATTTTTATCAAATAGTAAGCTTAAGATGTGTGCATTTCCCTAAATATAAACTTCACCTACAAAATTCCATTAGGTTTGCCGGGCGCGGTGGCTCAAGCCTGTAATCCCAGCGCTTTGGGAGGCCGAGACGGGCGGATCACGAGGTCAGGAGATCGAGACCATCCTGGCTAACACGGTGAAACCCCGTCTCTACTAAAAATACAAAAAACTAGCCGGCGAGGTGGCAGGCGCCTGTAGTCCCAGCTTACTCGGGAGGCTGAGGCAGGAGAATGGTGCAAACCCAGGAGGGGGAGCTTGCAGTGAGCTGAGATCCGGCCACTGCACTCCAGCCTGGGCGACAGAGTGAGACTCCGTCTCAAAAATAAAAATAAAAATAAACAAAATTCCATTAGGTATGAAGTGCTACAAGATGCCCTACTGTCATTCAAGGTAGGACTTCAAAAATAAGACAGAATAGGAATCAGACCACTCCCTTTCCTCACCATTTATATACACTCCGCACACCATTCCCTAAGTCACAGAACAAATAAGAACAGTGGTCCAGAGACTTGCCCAATTCTTGCAGCATAAGGCGCCGAGTACCCTAGCACTGTTCTTCCTCTCCCAAACCAGATCCCAGGATAGAGTCTGAAACCAGTCAACATCTAGCATTAGTGCAGATACTACACTCTACACTCCTAGAGTACCTGTAATTTTGACTCAATATCTCTCTGTGATTGGAAGGCCATGCTCAGAGGGGTTTGGGGGATCAGGTAGGAGGAGTGTGAGGAGAGGTGGAAGATCCTCCCATCACTTCCCTTTGGCCAACCTGATGTACCTGATCGTCAGCACCTCCCAAAGCACAAAGAACTCCTGCCTAACTAAAGGCAGAACCTGCAGTACCTAGAGGAGTCACTGTGGGATGGAGAAGATGGTGTGAACCAGCCAGCTTCCAGAACATGGCCTCCCACTCAGCTATCCCCTCTTGAACTGGATGTGGGAGAAAGAGCCTGATTCTATTTCCCTTGAGCACAGGCAAGTCTGAATGAAAGATGCATTAAAACACAGAAGTGGGCCGGTCATCCCAGCACCTTGGGAGGCCAAGGCGGATGAATCACCTGAGGTCGGGAATTTCAGACCAGCCTGACCGACATGGAGAAACCCCATCTCTACTAAAATTACGAAAAAACTTAGCTGGGTGTGGTGGCACACGCCTGTAGTCCCGGCTACTCGGGAGGCTGATGCAGGAGAATCCCTTGAATTCAGGATTCGGAGGCAGAGGTTGCAGTGAGCTGAGATCGCACCACTGCACTCCAGCCTGGGTGACAGACTGAGACGCCGTCTCAAAAAAAAAAAAACAAAAACAAAAACAAAAACACAGAAGCGGCTGGGCGAGGTGGCTCATGCCTGTAATCCCAGCACTTTGAGAGGCAGAGGCAGGAGGATTGCTTGAGCCCAGGAGTCTGAGACTAACCTGGACAACATAGTGAGCAAGATCTGCCTCTACGGAAAAAAAATTTTTTTTTAATTAGCTAGCCACAGTGGCGCACATATGTGTTCCCAGCTACGCAAGAGGCTGAGGTAGGACGATCATTTGCACCCAGGAGGTGGAAGCTGCAGTGACCCATGGTTGTACCACTACACTCCAGCCTGAGTGAGAGAGCAAGATTCTGCCTCAAAACAAAACAAAACACACAGAGGCACCTAAAACAGTACCTGGCTCATGAATGAATTCATGAAGCTTTAAAAAGAGCCACCAGCACTTGGTGCTTTTTTTTTTAAGACAGTCTCATTCTGTTGCCCAGGCTGGAGCGCAGTGGCACAATCTCCACTCACTGCAACCTCTGCCTCCCGGGTTCTCCTGCCTCAGCCTCCCAGTAGCTGGGATTACAGGCACGTGCCACCATGCCGGGCTAATTTTTCTATTTTTAATAGAGACGGGGTTTCACCACGTTGGCCAGGCTGGTCTCAAACTCCTGACCTCAAGTGACCCCCCTGCCTCAGCCACCCAAAGTGCTGGGATTACAGGCAAGAGCCACCAGGCATGGCCTGGGGCATTTTTATTCAGTGAGAAAAGATGAAAGGCCCTGCTGGGGGTGACAGGGTGGAGACACCCCAGCTATAAATTTCAGGAGAAGGGAACAAACTTGTTTGGCCAAGTGGCCACCAACCGCTAATCTTTCCTGTCCCACTAGGTGCATTCTCAGAGTAGCAACAGATTCTTCCAAACAAATACAGGTGTCCCACCTCCCTGTAGTACCTCCTTCCCCAGTGGCTCAGCTGGTTAGGCAGCAGTCTCCCTCCAGCTTCCAGAACTCACTCTTTCATTTGTTAATGCCACTGGCTAATGAAAAACAGAAAACAAAACATTTGAGCCAGGTGGCTCACACTGGTAATCCCAGCACTTTGAAAGGAAGGCCGAGGGGGGAGGATCCCTCAGACCTAGCAGTTAGAGACCAGCCTGGGAATCAGAGCAAGGCTTCGTCTCCACTTAAAAAAAGAAAAGAAAAATATAACATTTGAGGACTGGAGTACAAAAGCAGAGTTAGCCCCTTATTAATCAAGCTAAAGATCCAATGTCTCTCTTTTATAGAAATAATCTCTGTCTGGGAACTATTTTTCTTACCAGAGGAAAGGTAAGGCAGAGAGAATGAAGATGGAGAGAAAAGGCACAAAACCTGGAGAAAACATAAACCTCTGCATGACTTAAGTTCAGGTCTGCACCTGGGGCTCCAGTCACTCCAGTCTGCTTGGCTAGGGTGCTCCCTCCTCGTACCTTATAAGTCCCAGGTCCATAAGTTCAGAAGGACCCAAGGCAGTACAGCTGGACTTATAAAGCTGAACGCCATCCCTCTCTCCCTGCGTTTTCTGCCTGAGCTAGCCAGCAATACGTCCTATACCCTAATGCTTTTACGCAGCAGTAAACTAGCCTTTAAAAAAACATCTAGCCAGGCTTGGTGGCTCATGCCTGTAATGCCAGCACTTTGGGAGGCTGCTGTGGGCGGATCACCTGAGTCAGGAGTTCAAGACCAGCATGGCCAACACAGTGAAACCCCATCTCTACTAAAAATACAAAAATTAGCCAGGCGTGGTGGCAGGCACCTGTAATCCCAGCTACCAGAATGCTGAGGCAGGAGAATCACATGAACCCAGGAAGTGAAGGTTGCGGTGAGCCAAGATCACGCCATTGCACTCCAGCCGGGGCAACAAGGGTGAAACACCGTCTCAAAAATAAATAAATAAATAAACAAACATCTATGGCAAAGAGATCAGATTGACTCTTTGTGTCCTTTTCTAGCATTTTGCTCTTTCCCACAAAATAACAGTGAGAATGGAGCAACAACCTGCAATAGTCCACAGTAGCTCTTTCCCCACCCTCCTGGAAGCCAGCGCTGCAAGAGGCAAGAGAGCAAGCCGACCCAAACTTTCATTTCCTTTTGGGGAAAGCAGCTTCTCCTGCCTTCGCCACCCTCCAGGACTCTAAGGTAGCCCAAGAGCTGCCTCCTCTCCTTCAATATGAACCTAGGGATCCCAAGTTAGACCAGAAATTGGCAACTAGCAACACTATTCAAACCAAAAGCATCCCCTCTGTCCCCCAGGTGTATCCATCACTCAGCATCAAATAAGAACTTTCTCCATTTTGCTCCTCAAAATGTCCTAATGGGTGGCTTTGTCCAAATCCCAGCTGAATGTTCAAATTTTTATCAGGACTTGTTAACAACTTCAAAATCTGTCCTTGCCATGGTTAGGGCTTAAACAAAGGAATAAAAATATTATAAAGAACGAAAATCGCCAGACACGGTGGCTCACGTCTGTAATCCCAGCACTTTGGGAGGCTGAGGTGGGCAGATCACTTGAGGTCAGCAGTTTGAGACCAGCCTGGCCAACATGGTGAAATCCTATCTCTACTAAAAATACAAAAATTAGCCAGGTATGGTGGCAGGCGCCTAAAGTCCCAGCTACTCCAGAGGCTGAGGCAGGAGAAGCACTTGAACCCAGGAGGTGGAGGTTGCAGTGAGCCAAGATTGTACCACTGTACTCCAGTCTGAGCAACAGAGAGACTCTGCCAAAAAAAAAAAAAAAAAAAATTAAAATTAAATTAAAAAACCTCAAAATCATTCCTGCCAGGAGACCCAAGTCAAGGGTGATGACCCGGGGTAAGTCCACTGTGTTGCACACCCCATAGAATACAGTGTCCACTGCATCCTAAGTTGTGCTATGAGGCAGCATTACCTACTGGGCAGAAGAGAATGGGAGCAATAGGTGACGTGTGCTGCATATTTCAGATGGCAGCAAACAGTACCAACATAGACACCAGCATTTAACACTGCTCACTGGGGCATTAGCAGCGGCCAGTGACTTAGCACAAGCCCTCTCTTATTTCACCCCCAGGTCTAGACCCCCCACCCTGCATCCCACTCCCTCTCTGCAATATGCTCTATGCTCACCCTTTGAAAAGGGGGACCTGAGAATGTAACCACTAATTCAAACCAGAAAAACTGAGGACGCAGAACTGAAGAGTTTTTCATCGAGCCTGTCTGAAAAACCTCTTCGCTCTTGAGTATTTTGGCTTGGCTACTTGGTTCACTGTTCTCAGAGCCAGAAACCTATTTTCTTCACTACACTCCTATAAGTAAAAGGAGAGGAAATGTGTATATGTGGTTTTGCAGTGAGCTCTTAAGAAAAATGGGGGTGGGGAGGACAGGGAACAGACAGCATGGAGTGAGAAGTGAAGGTTTAAAGCACTGGCTGCTGGGTTTAAAGCACTGGCTGCTGGGATGTGGTAATACCATCTCTGAATGGATGATACACAGTTATCGGTCAGTCAGGTGCTTGCTTCTTACTGCTATGTTTCTTCTTTCTTCTTTCTTCCTCCTCTTCCTTCTTCTTCTTCCTCTTCCTCTTCTTCTTTTTTTCTTTTTGAGATGGGGTTTCGCTCTTGTCACCCAGGCTGGAGTGCAATGGCACTATCTCGGCTCGCTGCAACCTCCACCTCCTGGATTCAAGCGATTCTCCTGCCTCAGCCTCCCAAGTAGCTGGGATTACAGGCGCCTGCCACCACGCCCTGGCTAATTTTTGTATTTTTAGTAGAAGCGGGGTTTCATCATGTTAGCCAGATTGGTCTTGAACTCCTGAGGGGTTTCAGAATGTTAGCCAGGCTGGTCTCTAACTCCTGAACGCAGGTGATCCACTCGCCTCGGCCTCTCAAAGTGCTGGGATTACACAGTGCCACCGCGCCTGGCCAAACAAATGTTTTTTATTTGCGGCTCCTTCTCCTCGGATGGAAGAGGATGATTTATGGACTAACACAGAGGGGTTCCTTGGTAAGAATGAAAATTAAGCGCTGAACAACTGGTGACTTGTCAACACACCATCAAATGGCCTTTGCAGCCTCACATAAATGCAGACAAGAACCAGGCTGCTACAGGGAGCTGACACACCTGCCTGGGCTTAGTGCCCAGAGTCAGAGACCACTCACGGGTGCAGTGGTTTAGTTTCTCGAATGAGAAGCTATTTTATAAAGGCAAAAAGCTGCTGTTGTCTAACAAACAGCTAAGTCTGAAAAGACTGGGAAGGTGGAATCCTGTCTATTCAGCTAAAGGGATGAGATGCTACTTATTTGTTTTCCCCAAGAAGTTAACGACCCCAAAGCTGCTAGGTCCCGACCCAAGACCACCACACCGCAGGACGTGAAAAGCAGAATGCCGTCCGCTGAGGATCTGTAGTTAAATTAATAATAAAGCAGCCAGATTTGGTAAACTCTGGCCATTCCCCTGGGGTACCCTTCCTAACCGCCCCGGTGGAGCCTAAACAGTGGCCGCTAGTCCAAAGCCTCTCTATCCAGAGCATCACTTTTCGAAGCAGAAAGTTCCTTCTGTGCACTCCACGGGCTTTAAGAGTCGAGGAACGGATGCAGCCCGGAGCCAGTCCTAGCAGCGGCCAGGCACACCTTGGGGACTATAGCTGCAGTGTCCAAGCGGGAAGGAACGTCTCTGGGGCATTTTGGCCCCCCAGACCCGCCGCCCAACCGCAGCCCCCGGGCTCTCAGAGCAGCGCCTAGCCTGTGTGGCAGAAGATGGGGCTGCGCTCGCCCCTGCAGCGCGGAGCTCCGAGCTCACAGCTGGCGCGGGACGCCCCTCCCCTCCCGGCCCCGTACTCACCCACTGCCCTGATGCAGAAGCCGCGCGGCGGTCGCAGCGCCCGGCGCCGCCAGGCATCGCGCAGCACCTGCAGGCAGGCGGGGGCGCGCGCACCAGCAGCACCCCGCGCCGCAGCCAGCCCTGGAAGGCCAGCCGCGAGGCGGCGCGCGCCAGCCGCGCGTTCCAGAAGCAGCGCGCGTTGGCGCGACGGAAGGCGCGGAACACCGCGCGCCCGCCGGCTCCTCCGTAGCCCCCGCCGCCTTCTGCGCCTCCAGCCGGCACAGCACCAGCGCCAGCGAGCCCGGCGCCAGCTGCACGGGCCGGGCCATGCTTTCGCGGACGGCCGGGAGCCCACAACCCAGGGCCTCGGCGAACGGGGCCCCGGCTGAGACGCAGTTCGCTCGGTGGGAGGATCGGCCGACTGCGCGTGGCACTGGCTGCCTGGGGAACGCAGCTCCAGGGGGCGGGGCCGACTGCCCCTGGCGGGCCGGGGGTGGGGCGGCCGCGCTTTGGCTGGCCGAGAGCTCTGGAGGAGATTCCAGAGCCCAGCTTTCGGCTTCGTTCTCCACACCCGAGCGCAAAACGGCCCCCTGGCGACGCTCTCGACTTCCAGCCGCCTCGAGGTCCCGAGCTCCCCTTCCCCCAGGTTCTCGCTCTGAGGCTTTTCCAAGTCCTGGGGCTTCCCGCAGCTCCCGGAGAGCCTGACTGCGTCCATCCTCCGTGCGAACTGCAGGGCCAGGAGTCCCCAGGGCCGGTAGTCTCGCCTTCGACCTGGCTTTGGGGCCGTTCCAAGTTAGCGGCCACGAGGAATCAGCGGGGCCCTGGGAGGTGTGGGGGGTGAGCAGGAAACGTAGGTTTGAGTCTCAGTTCTGCGCCTAAGCTAGTTGTTTGTTTCTATTTTGTTTTTTGAGGCGGGTCTCGCTGTGTTGACCTGGCTGGAGTGCGGTGGCTATTCACTGAGTTCTGGGCTCAAGCGATCCTCTTGCCTCATCCTCCCGAGTTGGGACTACAGGCACCCGCCAGAACGCCTGGCCTGCTCCTAACCTGTTCATTCAAGTTATTTTCCTTCTCTGGGCCTCAGAAATGTCCCAGCTACTATTTCACAGGATAATAAACTGAGGACCCTTTCATCCATGACTTTTTTTTTTTTTTTTGAGGCGGAGTCTCACTCTGTCGCCCATACTGGAGTGCAGTGGCACGATCTGGGCTCACTGCAAGCTCTGCCTCCCGGGTTCACGCCATTCTCCCGCCTCAGCCTCCCGAGTAGCTGGAACTACAGGCGCCCGCCACCACGCCCGGCTAATTTTTGTATTGTTAATAGAGATGGGGTTTCACCGTGTTAGCCAAGATGATCTGGATCTCCTGACCTCGTGATCCGCCCACCTCGGCCTCCCAAAGTGCTGGGATTACAGGCGTGAGCCACCACGCCCGGCCTCATCCATGACTTTCCGAAGTTCTAGGGAGAACTTCAGTTCTGAAGTTCAAAGGGAGCGCTTGTGATGTGTGGCGGCAGAATGTGACCAGTGCCTCAAAGCAGTGAGGGCCAATTCGGACTGAGGACCCAGACTGAGGCCCAGCAGGAGGGCTCCTTGAGAAAAAAAAAAAAACCCATTTGAAAATACAACATGGTAAAAGAAGAGGAACGGGCCAGGCACTGTGGCTCACGCCTGTAATCCCAGCACTTTGGGAGGCCGAGGTGGGCAGATCACGAGGTCAGGAGATCGAGACCAGCCTGACCTACAAGGTGAAACTCCGTCTCTACTAAACATACAAAAATTAGCCTGGTGTGGTGGCGAGCTCCTGTAATCCCAGCTACTCAGGAGGCTGAGGCAGGAGAATTGCTTAAACCCGGGAGGCGGAGGTTGCAGTGAGCTGAGATCGTGCCACTGTACTCCAGCCTGGGCGACAGAGCAAGACTCTCTCTCTCTCTCAAAAAAAAAAAAAAAAAGAGGAAGGGCATTGTGCTTGGTACCAGAACACAGTACTGTGAGGGAGCAGAGGTGCTTGGCAAAATCTAGGAGTCATTCCAGACTTTCCACTCCCTCAGCTCATCAGTCCTTAATAACAGCTATAAAATGGAGATAATTTATACCCTGCCCCCAGTGAGCACACAATAAATGATAGATAATAAAATAGCCAACGTTTATTGAACACTATATGCTGGGGGCATTAGTTTTGCGACTCTGTGTCTACTTTTTTTTGTGAGACTGTGTCACCCATGCTGTGCCACCTATACTGGAGTGCAGTGGCGAGGCTCACTGCAGCTTGATCCTCCGGGTTCAAGTGTCCTCCCACCTCAGCCTCCGAAGTACCTGGGACCACAGGTGCATGCCACCTCAGCCGGCTAATATTTGTATTTTTGGTAGAGAGGAGGTTTCACCATATTGCCCAGGCTGGTCTCGAACTCCTGAGTTCAAGCAATCCACCCACCTTGGCCTCCTAAAGTGTTGGGATTACAGGCATGAGCCGCCATGCCTGCCAACTCTATGTTTACTATTAATATTATTATCCCTGGTTGTTTTGTTTTGTTTTTACAGATGAGGGAATTGCAGCTACTTGGATTAAGAAGTGTTTCCCAGTCACACAGGTAGTAAGACATGTACTCAGACAACTGCCAAGTAAGGCTTCCCTGTGACAAATAAGTCTGACTTCACTTTCAATGCAAATGATCATGTGAACCTGAGACCACCAGCTACCATCTGAATTCTGATTCTGAGGTGGATGAATGGATACAGCCCACAGGACAAATGCAGTGAACTCCTATGCCTGTATACTCTCAAGAGGGATAAAGCTTCTCTTCTGGGTTCTGTCATGGCTCTCATCTTGCTGGATCAAGGGTGGCCTTCCTGTGTCCCCATGCTGGAGAATTGTGACCTTGGGCTCAATATCTGCAGCATCTAGTACAGCGTCTTTCCCACCATAATAAGGTCGGTGGTAATTTCCATTTACTCTCAGTTCACTTTGTGCCTAGAACTGTACTAAGGAATTTTACTTATGTGAACTAATTTTATCCAAAAATTAGTCCTCCGAAAGGGATAATATTAAGCCAAGACTTCCCCAAGAGAAACGAAAGCTTAGTGAGTTAGGCAACTTGCCCGTGAAGACAAAACTACTAGAGGGTGAGGAGGTGATCCCAGTGTCTTCTTGCCCACACACCTGATGAGGACAAGGCCATACCCTGATTTATTGGACTGTGGCCTGGTGTGAGAAGTTCTGAGTGTTATTCTTTCTCCCAAGAATTTGAATTGGAAATACACAGAAACAATAAAGCCTTGTTAGCAGGGGCTGTAGCTGCAAGGATGCTGCAAGGTAGAATCTAGCTATGAGGTTTCATGACCTGAAATTATTAGATAGAACTGTCTTAAGCATTGGAACCTTTTGTTCAGATGTGTGAAAATCCTTTTTTTTTTTTTTTGTTTTTTTTTTTTTGAGACAAAGTCTCACTTTGTCACCCAGGCTGGAGTGCAGTGGCACCATCTCTGCCCGCTTTAACTTCAACGTCCTGGGCTCAAGCAATCCTCCCACCTCAGCCTCCCAAGTAGCTGGGACTACAGGTACACACTACAACACCTAGCTAATTTTTTTGCATTTTTTATAGAGATGAGGTTTTGCCGTGTTGCCCAGGCTAGTCTCAAACTGCTGAGCTCAAGCAATCTGCCTGCCTCAGCCTCCCAAAGTGCTAGGATTACAGGCATGAGCCACTATGCCCAGCTGAAATTCTTCTTATCATTTTACTTAAGCTAGTTCAATTAACAGTCCAATTAACAAAAGAAGGGGGGAGATTTAGGGAGAAAAATTTTAAACTACAGCCAAATAGTTAGCCATTTTTTCTTCCTGAATATTCCTAAGCATCTACAAAATGAATCATGTCTTAAAAATTGAATAGGAAGGTGTGGGCCTCTAACCTGAATGGTTTTGTGTTACATGGCATAACTAGAGAAACAGAAATTCTTTTTTTTTTTTTTTTTTTTTTGTTATGGAGTCTCACTCTGTCGCACAGATTGGAGTCCAATGGTACAATCTTGGCTCAATTCAACCTCTGTCTCCCAGGTTCAAGCAATTATCCTGCCTCAGCCTCCCAAGTAGCTGGGATTACAGGCACCTACCATTACACCCAACTAATTTTTGTATTTTTACTAGAGATGGGGTTTCACCGTGTTGGTCAGGCTGGTCCCAAACTCTCAACCTCAGGTGATCCGCCCGCATCAGCCTCCAAAAGTGCTGGGATTACAGGTGTGAGTCACCGAGCCTGGCCAAGAAACAGAAATTCTAAGCACTTTCCATCTTTGTGATCTCTGCAGATCAGACAAAGAAGCATTTAAAAAGAGAATCATTCTTCATTAAAGAGGCACATGAGTAGTCAGTCATATTGGAACTAAAAAATTTCAAGATGGAATTATTTTTATCTTATATTTGCAATGGTCTCTGTATGCCTGAGAAATACAGAGTATTCTTTTTTTGTTTTTTGAGACAGAGTCTCACCCTGTTGCCCAGGCTGGAGTGCAGTGACATGATCTTGGCTCACTGCAACTTCCACCTCCTGGATTTAAGTAATTCTCATACCTCAGCCTCCTGAGTAGCTGGGATTACAGGAACCCACCACTGTGCCTGGCTAATTTTTGTATTTTTAATAGAGACTGGGTTTAACATGTTGCCCAGGTTGGTCTCAAACTTCTGACCTCAGGTAATCTGACTGCCTCTGCCTCCCAAAGTGCTGGGATTACAGGCATGAGCCACTGCTCCTGACTGAGTATTCTAAACACTATATAAAATCCAAACAGAGATTCTACTATGTAGTCATTAAAAAGTTCAAGGCCAGGACTGTAGCTCATGCCTGGAATCCCAGCATTTGGGATGCCAAGGCAGATGGATCACCTGAGGCCAGGAGTTCAAGACCAGCCTTACCAACGTGGTGAAACTGCATCTCTACTAAAAATTCAAAAATTAACATGGTGTGGTGGCTGGCACCTCTAGTCTCAACTACTCGGGAGCCTGAGGCAGGAGAATCACTTGGATCTGGGAGACAGAGGTTGCAGTGAGCCAAAATCACACCACTGCATTCCATCCTGGGTGACAGAGTGAAACTCTGACTCAAAAAAAAAAAAAAAAAATTGAAAGCTGGCTGCTGTGGTAGTCCCAGCTATCTATGCAGGAGGCTGAGGCAGGAGGATGGCTTGAACCCTGGAGTTCCACAATGAAGTGAATTATGATCACATCGGTGAATAGCCACTGCACTCCTGCCAGGGCAACAAGACAAGACTCCCTCTCAAAAGAAATAAAAGTAAGGCCTGGTGCATGGCTTATGCCTGTAATCCTAGCACTTTGGGAGGCTGAGGCACGAGGAGCATTTGAGCTCAGGAGTTCAACACCAGCCTGAATAATACAGCAAGACTCCATCTCTACTTATAAAATAAAAAATTTAAGTTTAAATTTTTTAAAACTTATTTAAAAACATGTATCAGGACATTAAGAGATTAGCTTTGGTCATTTTGAGAATGACTGTCCATGTTGAGTCTGACTGTCCAATTTATTCCCTCCAGAGTAATTTATAAAAATTTACTTCCCTCCTATTTCCACATGATCTCTCTCTTGCCCTTCTTGTCAGGCCTGAAATCCCTGCCCACACAGCTCCAGCCTAGGAAAGGAGATGTCTCCAAAGTCCACTTTTAAGGGTACATATGGCTGGGCACGGTGGCTCATGCCTGTAATCTCAACACTTTGGGAGGACGAGGTGGGTGAATCACGAGGTCAGGAGTTCAAGACCAGCCTGGCCAAGATAGTGAAACCCTGTCTCTACTAAAAAATACAAAAATTAGCCAGGTGTGATGGCAGGCACCTGTAATCCCAGCTACTCAGGAGGCTGAGGCAGAGAATTGCTTGAACCCGGGTGGCAGAGATTGCAGTGAGCCAAGATTGTGCCACTGCACTTCAGCTGGGACACAGGTGAAACTCCATTCAAAAAAAAAAGGGGGGTACATACATTGCCTCTCCCACTAGCACATTGTTTGTGAAGATTTATTTAGAACATCCAATTTGTTATCGATTCCAAAAGTACAGTGGGCTTCATAGGACAGGACACAGGATCTATAAAGAGTTTTGGGACAATAGGAAACACTTGGAGTCAACCTAAATGACCATGAACAGTAGACTGAATAAAGAAAATGTGGTACATACACCATGGAATACTACACAATCATAAAAAGGAACAAGATCATATTGCAGCAACGTGGATGGAGCTGGAGGCCATTATCCTGTGCAAACTAACACAGCAACAGAAAACCAAATACTGCATGTTCTGACGTACAAGTGGAAACTAGGCTGGGCATGGTGGCTCAGGCCTGTAATGCCAGCACGTTGGGAGGCTGAGGTGGGTGGATCACTTGTGGTCAGCAGTTCGAGACCAGCCTGACCAATATAGTGAAACCCCATATCTACTTAAAACACACATACACACACACACACACACACACATAGCTGGGCATGGTGGCACACTCCTGTAATTTCAGCTATGCAGGAGGCTGAGACAGGAGAATCCTTTGAACCCAGGAGGTGGAGGTTAGAGTGAGCCAAGATTGCGCCACTCACTCCAGCCTGGGCAACAGAGCAAGACTCTGTCTCAAAATAAATTCAATAAATAAATAAAAATAAGTCAGCAATAAACATCGAGTACACATGGACACAACAAGAAAAGGAACAATAGGCACAGAGGGTAACGTGAGGTTGGAGGGAAGAGGAGTGAGAGGACTGTAAACCTACCCATCAGCTACTATGCTTATTACCTGGGTGACAAGATAATCTGCACAGCTGACTCCTGGGATGTGCAATTTACCTGTATAAAAAACCTGCACATGCAACCTTGTGCCTAATAAAAGGTTTTTGTTTTGTTTTGTTTAAAGAAAAGGAGTGAGGCCAGGTGCGGTGGCACTGAGAGGGCAAGGCAGTGATTGCTTGATCCCAGGAGTTCAAGACCAGCCTGGCCAATGTGGCAAAATCCCATCTCTACTAAAATTATTAAAATTAGCCCAGCATAGTGGCACACGCCTGTAGTCCCAACTACTCTGGAGGCTGAGGAGGGAGAAACCTGAGCCCAGGAGGTTGAGGCTATAGTGAGCTGAGATTGCACCACTGCCCTCCAGACTGGAACAAGAGAGTGAGATCCTGTCTCAGAAACAAAAAACAAACAAAAGGGCCAGGCTCAGTGGCTCATGCCTGTAATCCAACACTTCGAGGGTCCTAGGTGGGTGAATCATGAGGTCAGGAGTTCGAGAGCAGCCTGGCCAACCTGGTGAAACCCCGTCTCTACTAAAAATACAAAAAATTAGGGGTGGAGGCACATGCCTATAATCCCAGCTACTTGGAGGCTGAAGCAGATTGCTTGACCTCAGGAGGCGGAGGTGCAGTGAGTGGAGATCCAGCCTGGGTGACAGAGCAAGACTCCATCTCAAAAAAAAAAAAAAAAAAAAAAAAAAAAAAAGAGGGGTTTTCAGCTTCAGAACCACTGAAGGGCTGGGCACAGTGGTTCATGCCTGTAATCCCAGCACTTTGGGACGTTCAAGCAGGAGGATTGCTTGAGCTCAGGAGTTCAAGACCAGGCTGCGCAACATAGCAAAACCTCATCTCTATAAAAAAATACATAAAAAATTAGCTGGGTGTAGTGGCTCACACCAGTAGTCTCAGCTACTTGGAGGCTGAGGTGGGAGGATTGCTTGAGTCCAGGAGGTTGAGGCTGCAGTGAACCAAGATCACGTCACTACACTCCCAGCCTGGATGGCACAGTGAGACCCTGTCTAGAAAAAGAATCATTGGTCCTGGAGCAGTGACTCACGCCTTTAATCCCAATACTTCGGAAGGCTGAGGTGGGCAGATCACCTGAGGTCGGGAGTTTGAGATCAGTTTGACCAACATGTAGAAATCCTGTGTCTACTAAAAATACAAAATTAGCCAGGCCTGGTGGCTCATGCCTGTAATCCCAGCTACTTGTGAGGCTGAGGCAGGAGAATCTCTTAAACCTGGGAGGCGGAGATTGCGGTGAGCCGAGACTGCACCATTGCACTCCAGCCTGGACAACAAGATCTAAACTGCATCTCAAAAAAAGAAAAAGAAAAAAAAAAAAGAATCCATGAGGAACATTGAGATGGCTTAACCAGGAGAAGAGGGAATGGGATGTGGCAGTGCCTTACAATGAACTGAGGGAGTGACACCAAGAGCAACCCATATGGAGGTAAACTTGCCTGAGCTTATGGAGACTAGACTCCAAGATATCTCTGAGGCAATGCAGTAAGGGCCATTGCAGGGCCTTTCTGAGCCAACACAGAGCTTTGGAGCTTGGTGGTTGGTGGAGGTGGAGGAGTAGCCCTCCACATCAGTACCCCATGGCCACAGGTAAAGATAACCATCATGGGCATCAGGGCGCCTTTCCCCATTTCCTGGGGCTGGGAGTCAGATTTTATTTGGTTTAGAAAACTCAACTTGAGGGCCAGGTGTGGTGACTCACGCCTGTAATCGCAGCACTTTGGGAGACCGAGGTGTGTAGATCATGAAGTCAGGAGATCAAGACCATCCTGGCTAACAAGGTGAAACTCGGACTCTACTAAAAAATGTAAAACTTAGCCAAGCATGGTGGCAGGTGCCTGTAATCCCAGTTACTTGGGAGGCAATGGCATGAACTTGTGAGGCAGAGCTTGGAGTGAGCTGAGATTATGCCACTGCACTCCAGCCTGGGCAACAGAGCAAGCCTCCATCTCAAAAAAAAAAAAAAGAAAAGAAAAGAAAACTCAACCTGAGGCCAGGTGCAGTGACTCACACCTGTAATCCCAATACTTTGAGATGCTGAGGCAGGAGGATCACTTGGGCACAGAAGTTCAAGACCAACTTGGGCAACATGGTAGACCCCCATCTCTACAAAACTATTTTTAAAAATTAGCCAGGCATGGTGGTGTGTGTCTGTAGTCCTAGCTACTAGGAGGCTGAAGTGGGAGGATCTCTTAAACCTGGGAGGTTGAGGCTGCAGTGAGCTGTGATCTCACCATTGCATTACAGCCTGGGCCACCAAAGTGAGACCCTCTCTCAAAAATAAATAAATAAATAAATAAATAAATAAATAAATAAATAAATAAATGGAAAGAAAAAGAAAACTAAACCTGAAGGGAAACAAATTCATACCTGCTTTGTTATAACCTCTACAGAAGATAAATTGGACCTCTTTACACTCATGTCTGCCTCGTACCTTCCTAAGTAAGGCAATCAGTGCTTTTCACACTCTGGACCCTAGCCTGCCCTTTTAGCTTCATTTCCACTTCCATCAATGCTCTCCTCCTAGTTCACACCGAGGACCTCATGCTCCTGCCGCACAGTACACACCTCCCAAGAACACATGCTCCCACCATCTTTGCTCACATTTTTTCTGCCTAGAAGGCCTTTGCACCTTTCCACCAGGTATTATCCTACAAAACACAGCTCATAAAATCTGTGACACATACAGAAAGATTTCATTTGCTGTCCCAGATGTTGTTAACCCTTTTAGCTTTTAGCCCTGTTAGCTTGTCTGATAAGAGCTATAATATTTAGTTACCTGTCTCATCAGACAACCTGAGACTGAGCCCAGTGTCGGGCACAAGGATTTGTTCAACCTGAGTCAAATCAAATTTAATTAGTACTTGATACAAAATAATACTGCTTTTGCTGCTTTCTCACTAACCTGGTGTTACCATACACAAGAGCATGTCTGGTTTAGAGGGCGAATCACTTGGCTATCCAGTAGTCAATGGCCATCATAGAGCCTCAAGGAACAGGTCTCCTCCCATACCCAGACATGTAGATGTCAGTAGTTTCTCTGGAGTCTGTTTATAGCACACATGTACTCAGGATGATGTTTGGATTCACAACCTCATTTTTTTTTTCATACCAAAATTCATAGGCTAAAGTTCCCTTCCCTTAACTCAGATAAGCCTTGACACTTAAAGCTGATTTAGAAAGCATTTCCTATCTGGATTATCTTTATTAGGACCATTTCCTCTTCTGTAGCACCTTTCTGCCCCTTACCCAGGAAGCAAACAAACAAACCTGGAGACACTTCTTTCTAGTTCTCAAAAGGAAATGTGAGGCTTTGTTGAACAACTATGTTGACTCAAAGGATGTGAGGGGCAGGGAATGTTAAAGAAAAGTAGACAAGACCAAGCGCAGTGGCTCATGTCTGTAATCCCAGCACTTTGGAAGGCCAAGGTGGGTGGATGAGGTCAAGAGATCGAGATCATTCTGGCACATGGCGAACATGGTGAAACTCCGTCTCTCCTAAAAAATACAAAAATTAGCTGGGCGTGGTGCCACATGCCTGTAGTCCCAGCTACTCAGGAGGCTGAGGCAGGAGAATTGTTTGAACCCGGGAGGCGGAGCTTGCAGTGAGCCGAGATGGCACGACGACACTCCAGCCTGGTGACAGAGTGAGACTCCATTTCAAAAAAAATAAGAGAGAAAAGGAGATGAGGGCAGGGAATGTTAAAGAAAAAGCGATTTGTGACACTTGCTAAAGATGGTACCAGGAAGGCTTTATTCAGGTGGACCATGGTGATAGGTATAGGGACTACTGCAATGGGGTCTGGCAGTGGGATAGGGAGGGGACTCAACTCCCCTCTTGTCCATCAAGGAAAGTTACTAAGAGGAAACATCAGGGGTAAGCGGGATTCTTTTTTCTTTCACTCTGTCACCCAAGCTGGAGAGCAGTGGGGCTATCTCGGCTCACTACAACCTCTGCTTCCTGGGTTCAAGTGATTCTCCTGCCTCAGTCTCCTGAGTAGTTGGGATAACAGGTGCACACCATCAAGCTTGGCTAATTTTTGTGTTTTTTGATAGAGAAGGTATTTCTCCATGTTGGCCACGCTGGTCTTGAACTCATGACTTCAAGTGATCTGCCTGCCTCGCCCTCCCAAAGTGCTGGGATTACAGGTGTGAGCCACTGCACCTGGACTGTAAGTGAAATCCTTGTTAGAACAACTCGACAAAATTCTTGCTGAAAGCAGGACAGGGTAAGAAGATAGTGAGGGTGGTCAGATATCGAGGGTAGGGGATTTTCACTAAATTGACAAGATTCTTGCTCAAACTGGATTCCACAAGGACAGAGAGGGAAGTCCAGTGTGAGGCCTAGTCAGAAGGGACTCAGAGGAGTTCGACTAAAGTTTTGCTCAACGGAGACTTTGTTAGGGAAGGACATTTAATATCTTTCTTAAAAATTTCTTCCATTTGGCTGTACGCAGTGGCTCACACCTGTAATCCCAGCACTTTGGGAGGCTGAGGTGGGTGGATCACATGAGGTGAGGAGTTTGAGACCAGCCTGGCCAACATAGAGAAACCTCTTCTCTACTAAAAATACAAAAAAAATTAGATGGGCATGGTGGTAGGCACCTGTAATCCCAGCTACTCGGGAGGCTGAGGCAGGAGAATTGCTTGAACTCTGGAGGTGGAGGCTGCAGAGAGCTGAGGTCATGCCACTGCATTCCAGCCTGGGTGACAGAGCAAGACTCTATCTCAAAAAAAAAAAGAAAAAAGAAAAGAAAGAAAGACAGAAAGGAAAGAAAGAAAGAAAGAAAGAAAGAAAGAAAGAAAGAAAGAAAGAAAGATAGATTTGCTTTGTCTTTGCAATGGTCAGTGGCAAGAGTCCAAATACATATTTATGTATTTATTAGAGAAAAAAAGACTCTTAGTTGGAACAGAGAAAAGTTGACTACTAGAAATCCTTTTCTTGCGGGGAGCAGGGGTAAGGTCTAGTTCTGTCACCCAGGCTGGAGTGCAGTGGTGCAATCTTGGCTCACTACAGCCTCGACCTCCGAGGCTGAAGTGATCCTCCCACCTCAGTCTCCCAAGTAGCTGGGACTACAGGCACGCCACCAGCATGACTAGCTAACTTTTGTTTTTGGGTATTTTTTATAGAAGCAGGGTCTGTAGAAATCTTTTTTTTTTTTTCTTTTTGGAGACAGGGTCTCACTCTGTTGCCCAGGCTACAGTGCAGTGGTATAATTTCGGCTTACTGCAACCTCTGCTTCCCAGGCTCAAGCCATCCTCCCACACTGCAGCCTCACTAGTAGCTGAGACCACAGGCATGTGTCACCATGCCTGGCTGATTTTTGTATTTTTTGTAGAGATAAGGGGGTCTCACTTTGTTGCCCAGGCTGGTCACAAACACCTGAGCTCAAGTCATCTGCCCACTTCAGCCTCACAAAGTGCTGGGATTACAGGAAAATCCTTTGATTCTGAGGTGAGGAACCAGTTCACACTTCCCAGTACTGTGACTTTTCCCACCTACTTAAAAGAACATACCCATGAAGCATTTAAAACATTCCATTTTTGAGGAGGATTGATTGAGGATTGGAATAATGATCGCTATGTTAACAGAAATTATTTCTGGGTGGTGAGATTACAAGCATTTTCTTTATTTATCTGAGTTTTCCTATACTTTCCAATAATTCTACAACAAAGAAAGGCCGGCTCTCCTGCACTTCGGCCATCAAAACCAGTAAGTTTTCTAACCAAAATGAGGAGACCACCACCATTCTATCACCCATTGGACTTGGGGTCAAAGGGCAGGTCTCAAAGCCTAAAAATATTACCTCCTTGAAAGAATGCTGGAGCCCCAGTCTGTCAAGAAGGCATGCAACCAAGCACCCTGGCACAGGAGCAAGTTAACAAAATTCTTATAATTTGAAACATGGAAAATCAGACTGACCCTTCTGGCTACTAAAAAAGAAAAAGAAAAAAAAGAAAGAAGAAGAAAGCATGAAAGCCTAAGGCAAGATGACACATCTAGTTTCAGGATTATAAAGGAGAAACCACTTCTCTTCCATTGTATTATAACAGAGGGTGTAAAGGTGGGCCTCATATCCCACTCTTTACGTGCAAATCACATAAAAAATGAGCTGGCTGCACTCCAGGTGCCTAGATCTCAAAGGAACTCTGTTTCCAATGAAGCCCCTGTCCTCTAGCCCCAACTTTCTCTTTTCTCTGCTTTCTTATGGAAGAAGGAGAGAAAGGATGCCTTGGATCTCTTTCCTTTTACCCTGAAATTGGTTGAAAAACAAACTGCTTCTTTCTCCCTTCTCACATTGCACCTATTACCAATTGTTTTTTGAGACTGCATTTCTCTCTTGCTGGCCAGGGTGGAGTGCAATGGCATGACCTCGACTCACTGCAACCTCTGCCTCTTGGATCAAGGGATTCTCCTGCCTCAGCCTCCCTAGTAGCTGGGAATACAGGTGCTCGCAACCACCCCTGGCTAATTTTTTGTATTTTTAGTAGAGACAGAGTTTCACCATGTTGACCAGGCTGGTCTCAAACTCCTGACCTCAGGTGATTCACCTGCCTTGGCCTCCCAAAGCACTGGGATTACAAGTGTGAGCCACTGTGCCCAGCCCTATTACCAATATTTTTTTTTTTTTTTTTGAGAGGGAGTCTCGCTCTTTCACCCAGGCTGGAGTGCCGTGGTACAATCTCAGCTCACTCCAACCTCCGCCTCCCAGGTTCAAGCTATTCTCCTGCTTCAGACTCCTGAGTAGCTGGAACTACAGGCGTGTGCCACAATGCCTGGCTAATTTTTTGTATTTTTAATAGAGATGGGGTTTCACCGTGTTAGCTAGGATGACCTCAATCTCCTGACCTTGTGATCCACCTACCTCGGCCTCCCAAAGTGCTAGGATTACAGGTGTAAGCCGCAGCATCAGGCCTCAAGACCAAAAACTTTTACATGATTCCCACTCTACTCTGGCTAAATGTCATAGAAAAAAAATGGTTCCACCCCCATCTCACAGTAAAGGCCAATTGGAGAGCCTAGACTTCCATCCTTGCCAGGTTGTAAAGATGTATCCCCAATTGTCCTCATGGGCCACCCAATTTATGCAGTGGTTATGGGGAAGGCACAGTGGGGAGCACTTCATCCCGGATAGTGTCAGAGGAGAACACATGGGGAGCTCGGAATTCTAATGTTACCAGCTGGGATAGAAATTCAAGCTCCCTATGGGGAGAACCCCACTCCATGCCCCACTGCCCCAGGTAGTGTCAGAGGCAGCCTAGTGGAGTGAGGACTTTGACCACAGCTTTGCAATAACAAGGCCACCCTCTGCAGTGTCAGTGGAGGCCACGTGGCAAGCAGTAACAAGGAGCCCTTCTACTTCCCAGCCAAGGTGGTACCAGCAGAAGCCTAGTGGAGAGCCTGAATGTCTCTCCCACCCAGAGGCACCAACACCTCCCCACTTGTCTCTCCTTTCACTGTTAAGGATGCCTGAGTGGAAAACCTGGACTTCCACCCTGATCTGGCAGTAAAAAGGTGGCAGCCATTTTCTCCCACTAGAGCAGTGTCAGGGATTTCAGTGGTATTGGCTTAAATAAAACCCAGAGTTTTATAATATCAAAATGTCCAGGTTTCAATTACAGACCACTTGTAGAAAAAAACAGGAAGATCTCAAAGTGAACAAGAACAGACTCTGGCTGGGTGAAGTGGCCCATGCCTATAATCCCAGCACTTTGGGAGGCCAAGACGTGTGGATCACTTGAGGCCAGCCTGATGAACATGGCGAATCCCTGTCACTACCCAAAAATACAAAACTTCGCATGGTAACACATTCCTATAATCCCAGGTACTTGGGAGGCTGAGGCATGAGAATCACTTGAACCTGGGAGGTGGAGATTGCAGTGAGCTGATGTCATGCCACTGCCTCCAGCTTGGGCAATAGAGTGAGACTCTGTCTCAAAAAAAAAAAAAAAAAGGAAAGAAAGTAAGGCAAAAAAAAGGACAGACACAAACATAGGCATGGCACAGACGTTAGAGTGATCTGACTGGATGAACGAAGGCAAGATGGCACACTTCTGGGTTCTTCATCACCAACTTTTCCTGCACTGCACAAAAATGTAGCTGATTGCTTAATGCGACCCCCAGAGCAAACGCCAGAGAAAAGGCAAGTAGGCAAGGCAAAAAAACCTTTATTTATAAATCAAATGTGAGGGAGGGGCGAGGTTCACGGCCTCCAGTGTGGAGGCCGACGAAGTCGCTCCGGCGTTCTCGAGCGAGGTTCCTAGGTCCACACAGGAGAAGGGGCCAAGGAAGCCCGCTCGGCATTCTCGGGCGAGGTTCCTGGATCCCGCATACGAGGAGGGGCCGAGGAAGTTCTCTCCGGTGCTCTCCAACGAGGTTCTTAGGTCCCGCCTATGAGTAGGGGCTGAGGAAGTTCGCTCCAGCGCTCTCGGACGAGGTTCCTGGGTCCCGTGCAGGAGGAGGGGCCGAGGAAGTTTGCACCGCGCGCCCGCTGGGAGCAGCTTTTATGTCCTCGGCCCGGGAGTGGGAGGGCAGTGAGCGGGACATAGGCAGGTCGGGGGCGTGTCGGTAGGCGTGGTTAGGCGGGCTCCGGTTTCTCTCCGTCAGAGGTCGGGTTGTGCCTGCACAGTCGACCCGTGTCTTTCCCGGGCGCGGGAAAGTTGACAGTGAAGAACCCAGAACTGCGCCATCTTGCCTCCGTTTGTCCAAACAGTCCAACCTTTTATTGATAATAGTGATAAGGGACGCCGTGGTCTGTCTGGCTACTTCCTGCTGTTAAGGGACATCTTTGAGGTTGGGGTCTATGGTTGGTATTTGGACGTACGGATGAAGAAGCATCTGGTTGAAGGTGACGCGCGTGATCTCTTGAACTTTGGCTCAGAGGAATTTGATTAAAACAGGAGCGAGAAATAAGACAAAACAGAGGATTAGTATGGGAATTAGGAACGGGGGCATCTGCTGTATTACGGGCAGTAGCCATACGGTGGCCAGGGATGAAGGGGGTATTGTAGGTTTTTAATTCTGCTTTAATTCTGTTTAGGATTTGGATGTTAGTGTCTACTAGGCCTGACTCGTTTACGTAATAGCAGCATTCTTCTCCTAAGAAGAGACATGTTCCTCCTTTTTTGGCAGTAAGTAAATCTAATGCTCGCTTATTTTGTGCTGCTACCTGGGCCACTGAGGTAATTTGACACTGCAGAGAGGCCAGGCTTTCAGCTGAAGCCTCTATGGCCTCTCAGATTTGAGCTGCTAGAGATTGGGTAGACTGTACCGAGTGGGCAAGCGCCCCAGTTCCAAGCCCTGACGCCACTAAGGAGGCGGCCAGGGAGACTCCGATGACTAGGGGAAGGAAGACAGCCTGTTTTTGGAGATCATTAGGAAGAGGGTTAAATTGTATGAGTTCAGCTATTTCTGCTTTGCTATATAAGGTTAAACTAGGTACTAGGGACACTGGGACACAAATGGATTGACTAATGGATGTGTGATTAAGGACCTTGAAGAGGGTTTTGTTGCACCAGAAATGACCTCCGATGGGAGCTATGTGGTCTTAGCGGGTGGCTGGGTATAGTTACACCAGGAGGTGTTTGGGGTAGAGTAGCAGAAAGGAAGGATTGGACTTTCTGGGCTTTGGTATAGTGGGACTTGGAGTAAGAACGGTTTTTGGGAGGCTACAACGGTTAGTTGTAGCCTTGAAAGCAGTAGGTAAAGGGACTGCCACTAAGAGGGCTCTTTCAAGGACTGCACAGAGGAAAGAGTGGGAGAGATTTGTTAGGTTGGCTGCCCATGTTAGGTTTAACCCTTGACGGACTAGTTGTAACCATGAAAAGGGGTCCTTATTGGAGGAGTGTAATTGATCTTGTAAGGCCTGTTCTTGTGCTTGTATGGCTAAGGTTGAATTCTGTAGGGCTTGTATGTTTTGAGGAAGGGATTTTTGCTGTACAAGTGTTCTTTTTATCAGGAGAGTAGCCATGGGATATGAACTAAGGATTGTGTAGCCTGTGTAGAGTCCACCTTGACTCTGTCTGCCCATCGGGGGTCCCATGGGTCTTTGATATTTAATTGATATTGAAGGGGGGTTCATTGATTCGCAATGGTGAAGAGAGCAGTGGGTTTCTTCTGTCTCAAGGTTGCATAATGGATCTTACAATAAATATAAGGGCATCCTAGGTTCTTTTGTTTCCAGTAAGTCTTACAATTTTAATGTGTCTGTTGGAGAGTGGTGTGCTAGTTCTGCATGTTGTCTCAGGAGTTGTCTCAAGAGGGTGAGGTATGGGAGATAAGTTGCCAGCAGAGAAGAAAGGGTGGGTAACTGCTGGAGGGTGAGGGGTCGGCTGTAAACTAATTCAAATGGACTGAGGCTGTTGGACTCCGGGGGGCTGCTCAAAGCCGGGTTAGGGCCAGGGGAAGGAGAGTAACCACGATTGTCAAGTCTCGAGGGAGAGTTGGTGGGTTGCTGCTTAATGAGCCCGTTGGCCTTTTCTACTTTACCAGAAGACTGAGTTCTATAAGGGATGTGGAGTTTCCAGGTGATGTGTAGGAGGGCTGCCACCTGTTGGACTACCTTGGAGATGAATGCTGGGCCGTTGTCAGACTGAAGAGTGAGTGGGAGGCCAAACCTAGGAATAATGTGTTCAGTGAGTATGGAGGCAACTATATTGGCGGTTTCTCCTGTAGTAGGATAGACTTCTATCCATCCTGAAAAAGTATCAATGAGGGTTAAGAGATATTTGAATTTCTTATGCCTTGGCATGTGGGTAAAGTCAATCTGCCAATCTTCGTCTGGTTGGTGCCCTCTGACTTGATGGCTCGGATGGGGGTTGCGCAATGCGCCTTGAGGGTTTGACTTGAGACATGTGGAACACTGTCGGTTGATTATAATTAGGTGTTTTATGAGTGTGGGGCAGTGAATGAGGGGGCTTAGGAGGTTATATAGAGCCTTGGGTCCTATGTGTAGGGAATTATGTATGTCTTTTAGAATAGTGTGGAGATGAGTTTCAGGAATAACTAATTTATGATTGAGGTAAATCCAATTGTCTGCAGCTAGTTTGGCTGTTGGAGCTTGTAATAGTTTGGTCTTTTCCTCTTGGGTATAAGCAGGGGTATATTGAGGAGAGAGAAAAGAAATAGAGGGAAGTGTGGGAGTGGAGAATCCAGCTACCGAATTGGCAGTGGTGTCGGCAAAGTTATTGCAAGCTGCCACTGAGTTAGATGGAGTCTGATAACTTTACAGTGTTTGATGTCTGCTCTGGAAGGTGCTGATAAAGCATCTAGCAGTTTGAGTATCTGTTTTTTGTTGACTATAGGGGTACCACTGGTGGTTAGGAACCCTCTCTCTTTCCAGATGACAGAGTGGGTGTGTGCAATCAAGAAGGCGTACTTGGAGTCTGTGTATATGTTTACCATTTTTCCTCTGGATAGGAGGAGAGCCCTGGTTAGTGCGATAAGGTCTGCCTGCTGTGATATTGTTCCTTGTGGTAAAGGCTTAGCTTCTAGGACAGCAGAAGATGTAACTACTGCATATCCTGCCTGTCTGTTCCTAGAGAATTTATAAAAGAACTGCCATCTACAAATAGGGTTAACTGTGAGCCTTCAAATGGCTGGTCATGTAAATATAAGTGACTAGGTGGTTGGGCCTCTAAAAGTTCTGGACAGGAGTGTTCAGTACTAGGTTGCTTGAGAGGGTCAGGAAGCAGGGTTGCTGGATTCAGAGAGGAACAGATTGCTAGGGCAATGGTGGAGTCCTCTATGAATAGGAGGTGAAAGAGTTGGAGTCTGCACAGGGTTAGATGGCTAATACTTCTGTCGTCAATAAGATCTTGAAGGTGGTGCGTAGAGAAGACTGTTAGGTTACCACCCTAATAAGTTCTTTGCTTCTTGGGTTAGACAGGCTGCTGCTGCCAGGGCATGAAGACAGGGCTGCCACCTTGTACGGTGAGGTCTAATTGTTTAGATAGATATGCCACGGGGCGGTAGCTGGCGCCTATAGATTGGGCTTAAAGACCCACTGCAACTTTTTGTCTTTCATCTGTGAAAAACTGGAAGGGGCCTTGGAAGTCTGGAGTGAGAGAGAGTAGGATTGAGAGAAGGCAGTTTTTCAGGTGAGTGAAATGTTTATAGATTAACTTTGGGTTAGACAAAGGTCCTTGGGGAGTCTCCTTGACAGCTGCATATAGAGGCTTAGCCAAGATTCCAAAATTAGGAATCCAGTGTCTGAAAAATCCTACTAGGCCTAGGAAGGATTGAATTTCCTTAGTGTCTTAAGGAGGAGAAAGATTTTGTATTTGAATTAAGTGGTCTGTAGTAAGTGAGCGCGTCGTAGGAGTGATTTCAATACCTAAATATATGACACATTGTTGTGCGAGTTGAGCTTTGTGTTTGGATATTCAGTAACCTTTGGATCCTAGATGATTTAGGAGGATCGCAGTGTCTAAAAGAGAGTCCTGCACCGTGGGACTACAGAGTAAAAGGTCATCTACATATTGGAGAATTTTACTATTTGTAAGAGGACAGGAGGCTAAGTCTTTTGATAGGGCCTGCCCAAAGAACTCGAGGCTGTCTCAGAACCCTTGGGGAAGCACTGTCCATGTCAGTTGGGTGGAGGTATGGTGTCTGGGTCTTCCCATGTAAAAGCAAAAAGAAACTGACAATCTGGGTGCAGGGGAATAGTGAAAAATGCATCTTTCAGATCCAGTACAGTAAAGTGTGTTGTATTAGGTGGAATGAGAGAAAGAAGGGTATAGGGGCTGGGAACTACCGGATGGGTGGGACAAACAGCTTCATTGATTAGATGAAGATCCTGCACCCACCGAAAAGTTCCATCTGCCTTCTTTACAGGTAGGTTTGAGGTTTTACAGGGAGAATGAATGGGAATGAGGATGTGTTGGCTGAGTAACCTAGTAATAATTGGTTTTAGTCCTCGTAAGTGCTGTGGAGAGAGAGAGAACTGTGGGCGGGTCGGAAATGGAGATGGTTTCTTAAATTTTATAAGTATGGGTGGATGATGGTCTGCCACGACAGGAGTGGAGGTGTCCCACAGTTGAGGTCGATAGGAATGGGGAAATTGGGGAAAGGGTTAGTAGGATTGTTGGAGTCATTTAAGTTAGTCAATACTAGAAGCATATGGCGGGTAGGGTGGGGGGCGCTGGTAGGGATGGAGATACAGGCTTTCAGTTAACTTAAAACATCATGGCCCAGTAGGAGAGTGGGACATGAGGTGATGATGAGGAACGAGTGTGCAAAATAGTTGTTGGCCAGGCAGCAATTAAGGTGTGGGGTTTTTCAAGGGCTGGACTGGGAGCCATTGACTCCTACAATAGAAATATTGGAGGGAAGGCTACGTCCTTCGAAAGACGGCAAAACAGAGTAGGTAGCCCCGCTGTCAATTAAAAAATTAATTTTCTTATCCGCTACCAGGAGAGTTACCCGCGGCTCGGCGAGGGTGATGGGGGTCCCCGAGTCCCTGCACCTTCAGTCATCATCCAGATGTAAGAGCTGGAAGGAGCTCCCAGGGTCCTGAGAAGGGACATCACGTTGAGGCGCCATGCCCGTTTTCAGGGTGGGGCAGTCAGACTTCCAGTGCCCTTCTTCATGGCATGCTGGACAAGAAGTTGTTGGTAGACGAGGGTTAGGACACTTTTTAGGCCAGTGTCCAGCTACTCCGCACTTGTAGCATGGCCGCACTGGCTCAGACGATTGGGGACTCTGGGGACATCTATTAGCCCAATGCCCTGCGTTACCGCATTTATAGCAAGCCCCTTTTATTGTCTTTGAGCCTCCGGGGGTTTTGCTCTCCAGTTTTGGGTTATGGCTAGGCTGCAAAGCAGCAACTAAGGCTTGAGTCTGGAGCTGTACCTTCTGCTTAGGCGGGCCTGTCATTGGGTCTCAGCCTTTTCCTCCCTTGAATTATAGACCTTGAAGGCCGACTTGACTAGGTCTTGAATAGGAATTTGAGGTCCATCCTCTGCCTTTTGGAGTTTTTTTCCGAATATCCAAGGCAGATTGTGAAATATGATGCTAGAAAAGTGGCCCTGGCTGGGGAAGCTGGGTCTAACCGAGTGTATTGAATTAAAGCCTCAGTTAGCCTGTTTAAAAATGTGGCGGATTCTCATCTAGACCTTGAATAATTTCTTTAGTTTATTGAAATTTACTACTTTATTTGAGGCCGCCCGCATACCAGCCAGAAGACATTGAGTCATCATATCTCGTCTTCGGCGGCCTGGCTGGCCTACTTGATAGTTCCAGTCTGAGTCTATAGAGGGGACTGCTTGTTCCCTTAGTGGGAACGCAGAATCTGTTAAGTGTAATTGTTTGGCTTCCTGCCTGGCGGCCACTAGGATGCGCTCCTGCTCCTCAGGGTTTAGAGTAGAGGTAAGAATAACCTGGAGATCATGCCAGGTTAAATTGTAGGCCTGGCAAAGGTATCTAAATTCTTTGGTATAAATTGTAGGGTTGGCAGAAAAATCTCCTAGGCGTTTTTCAATCTTTGAAAGATCTGCTAGTGAGAAGGGAACATGAACTCTAACTACGCCCTCTGCTCCGGCCACCTCATGCAAGGGTGCTAGGACCGTTGGGGGGGGGGTTGGATAGGGTGGGAGTAGGAGCGGGGGCAGCTAGGCAATCTTTAGAGTGGGTATGGGCAGAGATAGGTGAGCTAAGATGACCAGGCGGAAGTGCCGAGGGGTTGGAGGGAAATGTAGCCTCAACAATAGTGGGAGGGGCTGAGGAGGGAGGTGGAACAACCGCCAGAGCGGGAGGGGGAGGTGGAGCTGAAAGTGGAGGTGGGGCCGAAGTGGTAGGGGGAGGTGGGGTATAAGGCAGGAGTGGAAGGGAGGGAGGGGAAGTAAGGTCTTCGGGCAACTCGGACAGGAAAGATGACTCCTCTTTTTCGGACTCTGTTAGGCCTGCGTCCCTAGCCAACATGACTTGAGCCAAGGAACACCGGCCACACAGGTCCGGACGAGAACGCAAGGCCCAAAATCCTTGTATATAATTAATTTGGGACCACTTGCCTAAGCGTTGACAAATACTACTGAGGTCGCTTAAAATGTTACGGTCTAGAGTGCCTTCAGGCGGCCATTGAGACTGATTGTCTAATTTATATTGTGGCTACACCACAGTGGAGAGGAACACCACTCGCTTTTGCCTGAGATCTTGCTCTAATTGCAAAGTTTTGAGGTTTTTTAGAAGACACCCTAAAGGGGAGTCTCTAGGTATTTTGGATTGGGGGTTTCCCATTGCCTTCCTCTCGCCAATAGGCAGAAATGGAAACCGAACTCTACCTGGCTACAAAGCGTCCTTTGGAGCAACTAGAGACCGGTGAGAGGCTCCTGGATCCGGAATGGAGATTACCTCCAGGCGGACATCTCCGTCCTGGACGGGTCTCCCACGGAACGGAATGGAGTTCTTTTGGGCAGACGTCTCTGCCTTTTTGAACTTCCCTGGGTCACCTGATGACTGGAAAAAAGCCTTGCACCTGTGCAGGATTTCTGGCCAAGGGATATGAGAGGGAGGCAGAAGGTACTCACCCCTAGGAGACTTGGAGGTGGGGAAAGCGATGTCCAGGTCCTGGTCCGTCTGGGGTGTGGAAGGAGGAGGCTCCTCGGACCTTGGGGGGCCCTGAGGAGGTGTCTCCTCCTGGGTTTTGGCACCAGCTGATTTGCCTTAATGCGACCCCCAGAGCAAATGCCAGAGAAAAGGCAAGTAGGCAAGGCAAAAAAACCTTTATTTATAAACCAATGTAAGGGAGGGGCAAGGTTCACTGGCCTCCGGTGTGGAGGCCGACGAAGTTGCTCTGGCGTTCTCGGACGAAGTTCCTAGGTCCGCACAGGAGCAGGGCCCAAGGAAGCTCCCTCCAGCGCTCTCAGATGATGTTCCTGGGTCCCACGCAGCAGGAGGGGCCAAGGAAGCCAGCTCCGGTGTTCTCGGGCGAGGTTCCTGGGTCCCGCATATGAGGAGAGGCCGAGGAAGTTCGCTCCGGTGCTCTCCGACGAGGTTCCTTGGTCCCGCCTATGAGGAGGGGCCGAGGAAGTTCACTCCGGCACTCTGGGGCGAGGTTCCTGGGTCCCGTGCAGGAGGAGGGGCCGAGGAAGTTCGCACCGCGCGCCCCCGGGACCGTCTTTTATATCCTGGGCCCGGAGTGGGAGGGCAGTGGGTGGGACATAGGTGGGTCGGTGGCAGGTCGGTAGGCGTTGCTAGGCAGGCTCTGGTTTCTCTCCGTCAGAGGTCGGGTTGCGCCTGCGCAGTCGATCCCTGTCTTTCCCGGATGTGGGAAAGTTGACAGTGAAGAACCCGGAGGTGTGCCATCTTGCCTCTGTTTGTCCAAACAGTAGCCAGCATCTGGGAAGGTACAGATCAACCGGTCATGCACCAGGTGATGTCAATCCGAAGAGACCAAGAATTACCTGGCCACACCTACGTAAGGCACCCCCCCATGCCTGTGTCCCGCCTATTGCCCTCCCACTCCTAGAAAAGCTGCTCCTGGCAAGCGCACGGCGCGAACTTCCTCAGCCCCCACTCCTGTCGGGACTGCATCAGGAACTTCGCCGTAGAGCTTCACCGGTGACTCCCCCAGCCTCCTTTGCCAGAGACCGATGGACCTCACTCCCCACACCTTCTTCCCTGAAGCTGGGTGACCAAAAATAAATTTGCAGTTTTTGCTCCTAGCCTTGCCTACTCGCTGGTTCTTTAGTACTCGCTCTGGTGGTCTTAGAAAACAAATCACTGACAAAGAGTTATGTCAGAGGCATCTGAAACAGAGGAACTCCATCTTGAAAAGGGACTAAATAAAATAAGGCTGAGACTTTCTGGGCAGCATTCCCTGGAGGCTAAACATTCTAAGTCACAGGATGAAATAGGAGATCAGCACAAGATACAGGTTACGAAGACCTTGCTGATAAAACAGGTGGAGGTTAAGAAGCCAACTGAAAACTGCGAAAACCAAGATGGCCATGAGGTTGACCTTGGGTCATCCTCACTCCTCATCATATGCTAATTATAATGTATTAGCATGCCCACCAGCATCATGACAGTTTACAGATGCCATGGCAATGTCAGGAAGCTACACTATATGGTCTAAAAGTGGGAGGAAAAATTTTTTTTAATTAAATAAATAAATAAATAAAAGGGGGAGGAACCCTCAGTTCTGGGAATTACCCACCTCTTTCCCAGAAAAGTCATGAATAACCCCCCGTGTTTAACACATAATTGAGAAATAACTGTTAAGCATCCTTAGTCCAGCAGCCCTGTTGCTGCTCCGCCTATAGAGTAGCCATTGTTTCTTTCTTTACTTTCCTAATGAACTTGCTTTCACTGTACTCTATGGATTGGATTTGAATTATTTCCTGCATGATATCCAAGAACCCTGTCTTGGGGTCTGGATCAGGACCCCATTCCTCTAACCCTTATAGCAGCCATCATAAAAACACTTCAGTGAACAATTAAGAACCTGATTGTGCCAGGCAAGTGGCCTGTAGTCCCAGCTGCTGGGAAGGCTGAGGAAGTGGGATCCCTTGAATCCTGGAGTTCAAGACCAGCCTGGGCAACACAGAGAGACGCCGTCTCTAAACTACAACAACAAAAACATACTTGAGACTCGGCGTGGTGGCTCATACCTGTAATCCCAGGGCTTTGGGAGGCTGAGGCAGGCGAATCATGAGGTCAGGAGATCGAGATCAGCCTGGCCAACATGATGAAACCCTGTCTCCACTAAAAATACCAAAAATTAGCTGGGTGTGATGGTGGGCACCTGTAATCCCAGCTACTCAGGAGGCTGAGGCAGGAGAATCGCTTGAACCCAGGAGTCAGAAGTGACAGTGAGTGAAGATCACACCATTGCACTCCAGCCTGGGTGACAGTGTAAGACTCTTGTCTCAAAAAATAAATAAAATAAAAAAATAAAAACACTCTTGAAACAAACAAAAATTAGGCTGCTCTGTCTATGGAGAAGCCATTCTTTTGTTTCTTTACTTCTCTAATAAACTTGCTTTCACTTTATGGGCTCAGCACAAATTATTTCCTGTGTGAGACCCAAGATCTGGCTCATGGGGTCTGGATATGGATCCCTTTCCGCTAACATTTTCCTGGCCAACCACAACATGACGATACTGGAGAGACCCTTGACCCAAAGGAAAATCGTCTGTGCAGCAACAATTGGCTGACTTTGGACTGACCCTGCTTATTCCTTTGAACCAGTCACTGACCACTAACTGCTGTTCAGAAGAAACAAGAGGGATGGATATCACCTTTCGTTAGGTCTGAGAGTTCTGAACGGCTCACCATACTGAGGCTTTCTGACTGAGCTTCTCTCTACTTTGATCACATGCGACTCTATTTTTAGGCAGAAATATCATTACCCCTATTTAGCCTGAATAAGTTACAAAAATTTGGATCTTCATTTCTTTGCAATCCTTAGGATTAAGTGTCCCCTTATAGGCTGGGTATGGTGGCTCACACCTGCAATTCCACCACTTTGGGAAGCCAATATTGTCAGATCCACTTGAGCTCAGGAGTTTGAGACTAGCCTAGGAAACATAGTAAGACCTTGTCTCTACTAAAAATCAAAGTAAATTAGCCAGGACTGTGGTGCACATCTGTAGTCCAAGCTAATCAGGAGACTGAGGTGGGAGAATCACTTGAGCCCAGGAGGATGAAGCTGCAACAAGCTATGATGGTGCCACTGTACTCCAGCCTGGGCGACAGAACAAATCCCTGTCTCAAAAAAACAAAAAAAGAGTTTACCACTTGTACAACAAAGAGGGGAAATATGTCAGAGGCATTCAAACCAGAGTGATTCCATCTTAAATAGGGCTAGGTAAAATGAGTCTGAGACCTGCTTGGCCTCATTCCCAGGAGGTTCGGCATTCTGAGTCTCAGGATAAGATAGGAGGTCCACAGGATTGGTTTCACAAGATACAGGTCACAAAGACCCTGCTGATAAAACAGGATGCTGTAAAGAAGCCAGCTAGAACCCACCAAAACCAAGATTTCAGGCAGGAGCAGTGGATCATGCCTATAATCCCAGCACTTTGGGAGGTCAAGGCAGGTGGATCACTTGAGGTCAGGAGTTTGAGACTAGCCTGGCCAACATGGTGAAACCCATTTCTACTAAAAATACAAAATTAGCAGGGTGTGGTGCTGGTTGCCTGTAATCCCAGCTACTTGGGAGGCTGAGACATGAGATTCGCACTACTGCACTCCAGCCTGGGTGACAGAGTGAGACTCAGTCCCAGAAAAAAAAAAAAAAATTCCAAGATGGAAAGGAAAGTGACCTCTGATTGTCTTCTTGCTCATTATATGCTAATCATAATACATTAGCATGCTAAAAGACACTCCCACTGGCACCATGACAGCTTGCAAACACCATGGCAATGTACCTATGTGGTCTAAAAGGGGGAAGAAACCTCAGTTCCTGGAAATTCTTCCCCCTTTCCTGGAAAACTCATGAATAATTCACCCCTTGTTTGGTATATGATGGAGAAATAACCATAAAAATAGCCAACCAGCTGCCCTTGGGCCTTCTCGATCTATGGAGTACCTATTCTTTTATTTCTTTGCTTCTCTAATAAACTTGCTTTCACTTTTAAAAAAAGTCTCAGCAAAGAAGTAAAAAACCTTGGTCAGGCACGGTGGCTGGCGCCTGTTAATCCCAGCACTTTGGGAGGCTGAGATGGGTGGATCACTTGAGGCCAGGAGTTCGAGACCAACCTGGCCAACTTGGTGAAACCCCGTCTCTACCAAAAATGAAAAAAAAAAAAAAAAAAAAATAGCTGGGCGTGATGGTACGCACCTGTAGTCCCAGCTACTTGGGAGGCGGAGGCAGGAGAATTACTTGAACTTGGGAAGAAGAGGTTGAGCAGAGATCTCCCCACTGCACTGCAGCCTGGGCAAGAGTGAGACTCTGTCTCAAAAACAAACAAACAAACAAAATCCTGAGCTGTGGGAAAAAGAAAGAGAGATCAGACTATTACTGTTTCTATGTAGAAAGAAGTAGACGTAAGAGACTCCATTTTGTTCTGTACTAAGAAAAATTCTTCTGCCTTGAGATGCTGTTAACCTGTAAGCCTACCCCCAACCCTGAACTTGCAGAGATATGTGCTGTGTTTACTCAAGGTTTAATGGATTAAGGGCTGTGCAGGATGCGGTTTGTTAAACAAGTGCTTAAAGGCAGTATACTTGTTAAAAGTCATCACCATCCTCTAATCTCAAGTACCCAGGGATACAAACACGGCAAAAGGCCACAGGGACCTCTGCCTAGGAAAGCCAGGTATTGTCCAAGATTTCTCCCCATGTGATAGTCTGAAATATGGTCTCGTGGGAAGGGAAAGAGCTGATCGCCCCCCAGCCCGACACCATAAAAGGTCTGTGCTGAGGAGGATTAGTAAAAGAGGAAAGCCTATTTGCAGTTGAGATAAGAGGAAGGCATGTATCTCCTGCTTGTCCCTGGGTGTAAAACCTGATTCTATGTTCTTATTTACTGAGATAGGAGAAAACCGCCTTAGGGCTGGAGGTGAGACATGGTAGCAGCAATGCTGCTCTTTAATGCACCAAGATGTTTATGTATGTTCACATCAAAGCACAGCACCTTTTTCTTAAGCTTGTTTATGACACAGAGACATTTGTTCACATGTTCTCCTGCTGACCCTCTTCCCACTATCACCCTATTGTCCTGCCACATTCCCCTCTCCGAGATGGTAAAGATAATGATCAATAAATACTGAGGAAACTCAGAGATCAAGAAGGCGCGGGTCCTCCGTATGCTGAGCGCCGGTCCCCTGGGCCTACTTTCCCTTCTCTGTACTTTGTCTCTGTGTCTCTTTCTTTTCTCAAGTCTCTTGTTAAACCTGATGAGAAATGCCGACGTGTGTGGAGGGGCTGGCCCCCTTCACTGAGCAATGGAAGATACAAAAAAGAACCAAATTAAAATATTAAAAATTTAAAAAGACAAATAAATATATAAAAAAAACCTCAATGGATGACTCAGCTATTCAATTCCTAGCTATATACCCAAGAGAAATGAAAACATATGTCCGCATAAAAATGTGTACATGAATGCTCATAGCAGCATTATTCATAATAGTCCACAAGTGGAAACAGGGCAAATGTCCCTCAAATGAAGAATGGATAAATGAGGTTGATCTACACAATCACTCAGCCATACAAAATAAATGAAGTACATGCTGTAATATGGATGCATCTTGACAACATCATGCTTTCTTCTAAACCATTGTTTTATGAAAAAAAGAGAGAAAAAACCCTCACACTAAGTGAAAGCAACCAGACAGAAAAGGTCACACATTGCATAATTCTAGTTATTTATTTATTTAGAGACAGGGTCTTGCTCTGTTACCCAGGCTGGAGTCTAGTGGCAAGATCTCGGCTCACTGCAACCTCCACCTCCTGGGTTCAAGCAATTCTCCCACCTCAGCCTACCGAGTACCTGGGATTACAGGCGCACACCAGCCCGCCTGGTTAGTTTTTTGTATTTTTCTTAGAGACAGCATTTCACTATGTTGGCGAAGCTGGTCTCAAACTCCTGGGCTCAGGCAATCTGCCCACCTTGGCCTCCTGAGGTGCTAGGATTACAGGCATAAGACACCATGTCCCACCAAAAATAATGACTTTAATGCTATGTGAATTTTATTTCAATTTTTAAAATTGCAAGCAAACGACAACAAAACTCTCCTCACATTGCTGAGCACCAAGCACTTGGGAAGCGCTGAGGAGCTGAGGAGCTGGCCTGAGAGGACTTACTGAGATGCCTGGGCTTCCAGGTGGGCAGAGATTGGCTATTCTTGGGGACTGACTGGCAACCTCGCCCTGTCACAGAAGTGTCCATAGCTATAGCCAGGTGTGGTGTCTCATGTCTATAGTCCCAGCTACTCTGGAGGCTGAGGTGGGAGGATGCCCTGTACTCAGGAGTTTGAGATCCAACTTGGTAACATAGCAAGACCCCTGTCTCAGAAATAATAAAAAAAGGAACTCTCTATCCTCAACTAATTCCTCCTCAAAGCAACAAAAACAAACAAACAAAAAAACCCGACATAGACTGAGTCAAAGAATTACAAAAAACCTGGAGGGAAGTACATTTCATCTTTAGAATTTATCTAGTGTGCTCTTATTGTTTTTTTCCTCAGAGTCTTGCTCTGTCACCCAGGCTGGAGTGCAGTGGCATGATCTTGGCTCACTGCAACCTCCACCTCCTGGGTTCAAGCAGTTCTCCTGCATCGGCCTCCCGAATAGCTGGGATTACAGGAGTCCACCACCATGCCCAGTTAACTTTTGTATTTTTACTAGAAACTGGGTTTCACCATCTTGGCCAGGCTGGTCTTGAACTCCTGACCTCATGATCCACCCACCTCAGCCTCCCAAAGTGCTGGGATTACAGGCGTGAGCCACTGTGCCTGGTCAAAATCTGTTATTTCTTTCACTCTATGGATATATCTCTCTTTACCTCTCAGGATTCAAGAAAATTGAGACAAAGCCCTTTAGGTCATGGGGTTTCTACCTATTGCTATAATACTATCTCCTTCACCTCATTCCACCACTAAAGCTCCACCTTAACTAAGAAGCTAGGTCAGAGATCATACAAATGGTGGGGAAGGCTTGGATTATCCCCAGCTCCACCTCCCGGACAGAAACCGAGCCTCTGTAAGAATATTATTTGCTTCTCCTGTGGCCTGACCTTGTTGTTTTATCAGACTGCTCTAATCTAGAATCTAAGAATATTCATTTTAAGACTCTGGCACTTGTGGAAAAGATGCATATTGTTTCAAGGTATGAGAAGTGGTGTCAACTCTTAGCCTACGCCTTCACTTCCTAGTAGCTGTGGTTATCCTTTAATGGATATGGGAGTTTTCCCTTTATTTTGTTATTTTTATATTTTTAGTGGGCTTGGATAGAGAATAGTTGCAAAAAGAACTGTATTTCACATTTTTTTCTCTTTTTGATACAGGATCTCGCTCTGTCTCCCAGGCTGGAGTACAGTGTCACGATCACAGCTCACTCCAGCCTTGACCTCCAGGTTCAAATGTTCCTCCCACCCCAGCCTCCCAAGTATCTGAGACTACTGGCACACACCACCATGCTCAGCTAATTTTTAAATTGTTATAGAGATGGGGGTCTCACTATGAGGCCCAGGCTGGTCTCACATTCCTGGCCTCAAGAGATCCTCTGGCCCCTATTTCACATTTTTTACAATGATATACAGTTTCCTAACCCAAATGACTAGCACATTCCGTTGCCAGGCCCAGAATGAAGACATCTGCCCTCTTAGCTTTCATTCATCCACTCTTCACCCTCAAATGTTTTACCTAACTCAATTGGTGGCCGGGCACAGTGGCTCACACCTGTAATCCCAGGATTTTGGGAGGGCAAGGTGGGCAGATCACTTGAGATCAGGAATTCAAGACCAGCCTGGCCAACATGGTGAAACCCCATCTCTACTAAAAATACAAAAACTTAGCTGGGCATGGTGGCGCTCACCTGTAGTCACAGCTACTCAGGAGGCTCAGGCACAAAAATTACTTTAACCCAGGACGTGGAGGTTGTAGGGAGCTGAGATCACGCCACTGAACTCTAGCCTGGGTGACACACTAAGACTCCATCTCAAAAAAATGCAAACAAACAAACAAACAAAAACCTCAATTGGTTGTGAAACAGCAGTGTAGATGCTCAAAAACAAGTTTCTGATAGTAACCATTTTAAGGCACTAGGAACACAGTATAAGTGAGAAAGGAGTGATGAAGCTATTGCAGAAGTGGCAACAAATCAGTTTCTTTCTTCCTTTTTTTTTTCTTTTGAGATAGAGTCTTGCTCTGTTGCCCAGGCTGGAGTGCCATGGCATAATCTCGGCTCACTTCAATCTCCAGCTCCCAAGTTCAAGCAATTCTCCTGCCTCAGCCTCCTGAGTAGCTGGGATTACAGGTGTGCACCACCATGCCCAGCTAATTTTTGTATTTTTGGTAGAGACGGGGTTTCACCATGTTGGTCAGGCTGGTCTCAAACTCCTGGCCTCATGATCCACCTGCCTCAGCCTCCAAAGTGCTGGGATTACAGGTGTGAGTACCCGTGCCCAGCCATCATTTTTCTTTTTCTTTTTAAAGACAGAGTCTCACTGTGTCACCTGAGCTGGAGTACAGTGGTGCAATTATGACTCACTGCAGCCTCAAACTTCTGGGCTCAAGTGATCCTACCACCTTGGCCTTCCAAAGTGCTGGGATTATAGGCATGAGCCACCACACCCAGCCAGCTACATCATTTTTTTTTTTTTAATATGGAGTCTCACTCTGTCACCCAGGCTGGAGAGCAATGGCGCGATCTCGGCTCACTGCAACCTCCATTTCCCAGGTTCAAGCGATTCTCCTGTCTCAGCCTCCCAGTAGCTGGGATTACAGGCACACACCACCACGCTCAACTGTTTTTAGTATTTTTCATTGAGACAGCGTGTTGCTATGTTGGCCAGGCTGGTCTCGAACTCCTGACCTCAAGTGATCCGCCCACCTTGGCCTCCCAGAGTGCTGGGATTACAGGTGTGAGCCACTGTACCCAGCCTTACATCATTCTTACACTGGATCTACCCTAAACGATTTTTCTAAAAATAAGACAGCCTATCAAAGAACAATTTTTAGTAAATTTCTCTGAATTCCACTTCATTATGAAAAGGATCCAAAATATTTTGTCTTTATTTGGCACCTATCATTAGAACTAACAAAAGCAATCTGAAATTTTAGCTTGTTTATGAGGTGAGGGAGGGTCTTCAGTTGGTATTACATGGTTCAGCCAGGAAACATTCTTCTAAGTGTATGTGTGACCAGAGGTAAGTCACCACCGTTCTGGTTCATTGCCTCAGTGTTCACACCTGCAAAGTGGGCAAATGAGGAAAAGCCATATCATATAACATTCAAAGATGATTGAGTGAAGCATAATTTAGGGTAAGGATTGGTTTAAGAGAGGGATAAAACAATACTAAATAAAGATGATACATTATACTATGAAACATGTTTTACAAGTTCAAAACTTTTTATATCCATCTTGTAATTGTATCTTGTTGACAGAAAATTACAAAGCTGTGTCATAATAATTTTTTCTTATCCCAAACCTATTGGTTCTATCTTTCCTCTGTCATGCTCTCAATTAATATTTGAGTATATAACCATTTTCATTTGAGAGATTGCAATGTTTTGAAGGTAGTTAGCAAAGATATGAGAATCTTTGCCTTAACCTGAAACAATATGCTTATCTATGGAATTATAAGTGTTAAGTAGGGATAATCTACATTTGCTTAAAACAATTTACTTTAAAAAGTTAATATTAAAAAGTGCCTTTACATATGGAAGACATTTTAAGTGGGCAAGATTAGGGCTAAGAACAATACAAGACAGGAATGGCTCTGACCCTGAAGTTTATTAGGCTTTCAATTCTGCTATTTTAAGACGTTTAAAGAAGAGTTTTACCATCAATATAAGCACCATTAAATCACAGCTGGCCTGAATCAACTTTATTTTATTTTTTTAAGCATAGAAAGAAGTGAGAGATTAGATTATTCTTAAATTTTTTATTGGAATGAAATCTGTTTTAGCCAGCCAGGTCAATCAATCAATCCACATTGACAAAACCTCATATGCTATACCTTTATTGGGTTCCTATCTCTTATTCTTTTTTTTTTTTTTTTTCCAGACAGAGTGTTGCTCTGTCACCAAGCCGGAGGGCAGTGGCACGATCTTGGCTTACTGCAATCTCTGCCTCCTGGGTTCAAGTGATTCTCCTGCCTCAGCCTCCCGAGTAGCTGGGACGACAGATGCGCACCACCGCACCTGGCTAATTTTTATAGTTTTAGTAGAGACGGGGTTTCACCATGTTGTCCAGGATGGTCTCCATCTCCTGACCTTGTGATCTGCCCACCTCAGCCTCCCAAAGTTCTAGGATTACAGGCATGAAGCACGGTGACAGGTGTTTTTTTGTTTGTTTGTTTGTTTTGATATGGAGTATCACTCTGTTGCCCAGGCCATAGTCCAGTAGTGCAATGTTGGCTCACTGCAATCTCTGCCTCCTGGGTTCAAGTGATTCTTCTGCCTCAGTTTCCTGAGTAGCTGGGATTACAGACACGTGCCACCATGCCTGGCTAATTTTTTTTTTTTTTTTTTGTATTTTTAGTAGAGATGTGGTTTCACCACATTGGCCAGGCTGGTCTCAAACTCCTGACCCGAAGTGATCCACCCGCGTCAGCCTCCCAAAGTGCTGGGATTACAGGCATAAGCCACCACACCATGCCCCACATGGGAAGCCTTTTATTCTTATTTTATTTTGTAGAGATGGGTTTTTGCCATGTTGCGCAGGCTAATCTCGAACTCCTGGGCTCCAGCAATCTGCCTGCTTCAGCCTCCCAAAGTGCTGGGATTACAGGTGTGAGCCACCACACCCAGCCCCTCTTATTCTTATGCTGTGACACTTCAACTTATTACTTTTTCCAGTTGTTATTTTGGATATAGATATATTAACAAAGTAACTGCCATCTCTCTCCTCTCTACAATCAAAACAGAAGTATATATGTGACTTCATAATCTTGGGCAACTGAATCTAATGAAGTAAAGACTTTAAAACCTTTGCTATCCAAGCACATAAACATTGGCTCCCAGGAAACAAGAGCTGATTTGCTATTTATTAAAGAAAAATCTTTTTTTTTTTTTTTTTTTTTTTTGAGACGGAGTCTCACTCTGTCACCCAAGCTGGAGTGCAATTGCACGATCTTGGCTCACTGCAACCTGCATCTCCCGGGTCCAAGTGATTCTCTTGCCGCAGTCTCCTGAGTAGCTGGGACTACAGGCGCGTGCCACCACACCTGGCTAATTTTTTGTATTTTTAGTAGAGATGGGGTTTCACCGTGTTAGCCAGGATGGTCGCAATCTCCTGATCTCATGATCTGCCCACCTCGGCCTCTCAAAGTGCTAGGATTATAGGCGTGAGCCACCGTGCCCGGCCTAAAGAAAAATCTTGGCGTGAGGCTCTCCGCCTCCGCCGCAGACGCCGCCGCGATGTGCTAAGTAGTCTCCTACCTGCTGGCTGCCCTCAGGGGTAACTCCTCCCCTAGCGCCAAGGACATCAAGAAGATCTTGGACAGCGTGGGCATGGAGGCGGACGACGACCGACTCAACAAGGTTATGAGTGAGCTGAATGGAAAAAACATTGAAGACGTCATTGCCCAGGGTATTGGCAAGCTTGCCAGTGTACCTGCTGGTGGGGCTGTGGCCATCTCTGCCGCCCCAGGCTCTGCAGCGCCTGCTACTGGTTCCGCGCCTGCTACAGCAGAGGAGAAGAAACATGAAAAGAAGGAGGAGTCTGAAGAGTCAGACGATGACGTGGGATTTGGCCTCTTTGATTAAATTCCTGCTTCCCTGCAAATAAAGCCTTTTACACTTTTTTTTTTAAAAAAAAAGCAAAAAGAAAAATCGTTTTTTTTTTTTTTGAGACAGATTCTCGCTCTGTCGCCCAGGCTGGAGTGCAGTGGCATGATCTCGGCTCACTGCAAACTCCACCTCCCAGGTTCATGCCATTCTCCTGCCTCAGCCTCCTGAGTAGCTGGGAGTACAGGTGTCCACCACCACACTTGGCTAATTTTTGTATTTTTACAAAATTTTATTTTTGTATTTTTAGTAGAGACAGGGTTTCACTGCGTCAGCCAGGATCCTCTCGATCTCCTGACCTCGTGATCCGCCCACCTTGGCCTCCCAAAGTGCTGGGATTACAGGCATGAGCCACCGCGCCCAGCCAGAAAAATCTTTAAGTGATAATTTATTTACAACAAATCCTTAATAATTTAAAATAAGAGTACTGCTGAAGCAACACTAAAAGCCTGGGAAAGCAAAAAGTTTGTGAATCACAGATTTTACCTCCAGGCTCCAGTTTCCCAAGGTGATCTTTATCTGCAGACTACTGGAGGTCCCATCTACTAAACATGACCAAACCTTATAGCAGAAACAAATTAACGGTGGAGTTGAAGGCTTAGCTTTGGAATATCAGACTTCTCATTTTATTCCAAATTCTGATTTTTTTTTTAAAGAGACTAGGTTTTATTTTGTTGTCCAGGCTGGAGTGCAGTGGCTATTCTCAGGTACAATCATTGTGTGCTTCAGTCTTGAACTCCTAGACTCAAGTGATCCTCCTGCCTCAGCCTCCCAAGTAGCTGGGACTACAGGTGCATGCCATCACGCCTAACTGCAAATCCAGATTCTCATAATGACAGTTGCTTGGATGGTTCTCTTCTAGAAATAGTAAGTCAAAGATTGCACACTCATCTCCTGGAAACATTTCTTTTTTTTTTTTTTTTTTTTTTTGAGATGGCATCTCACTCTGTTGTCCAGATTGGAGTGCAATGGCATGATCTTGGCTAACTGCAACCTCCACCTCCCAGCTTCAAATGATTCTTCTGCCTCAGCCTCCTGAGTAGCTGGGACTACAGGTGCTTGCCACCATGCCCAGCTAATTTTTGTACTTTTAGTAGAGACAGTATTTCACCATGTTGCTCAGGCTATTCTCGAACGACTGGCTGCATGATCCACCCACGTCATTGTCCCAAAGTGCTGAGATTACAGGCACACCACCATGCCCTGCCTCCTGGAAACATTTCTAAAACCCAGGTGAATATGCCTCCTACGTTTTCCAAGCTGACAAAAACTCTGGGATAAGTAACAGATGGATTTGGAAATTGCAAAGTGTAGCACAAAGCTAGTATAGTTTATGCCTTATAAAAGACTGGCTCAAAGTAGTTTTTTTCCTTTAGTTAAATATTTATGTTATAGCCAGAAAAAGCCAGGGGCCTTTGTGTGGCCAGGACTGGCTAAAAATATGTCTATTTAAAAAAGAAAATGAATGGCCATGAATATGAATTCTTTACATGTTAACAGTAGATTCTGCTCTTTCCCTGCCTGAAGGCAAACAGAAAGGCTAGAGATAACCAATCAGCTGAATTGGAAACACATTTTAATAAAAAGATTGAGAGGACAGGTTCAATTAGGAAGTGGATCTGAGGTTTTAGTGAAGCCAGACGATGAGAAATATTAAGCTCTTTACCATTTATCTGGGGGCCACGAAGGTGAACTTTTTTACTTTAATTGCATTTTCTCATCTTTAGAATGGGGAAAATAACATGAGATGACCAGTGTTTCCATGAAGTTTAGATTACTAACTGCTGTATCAATTTTCCAAACTCTTATTGTCAGGCCTCTGAGCCCAAGCCAAGCCATCATGTCCCCTCTGACTTGCACTTACACGCCCAGATGCCCTGAAGTAACTGAAGAATTACAAAAGAAGTACAAATGCCCTGCCTCGCCTTAACTGATGACATTACACCACAAAAGAAGTGAAAATGGGCCGGGCGCGGTGGCTCAAGCCTGTAATCCCAGCACTTTGGGAGGCCGAGAGGGGCGGATCACGAGGTCAGGAGATCGAGACCATCCTGGCTAACGCAGTGAAACCCCGTCTCTACTAAAACGAAGAAAAACTAGCCAGGCGAGGTGGCGGGCGCCTGTAGTCCCAGCTACACAGGAGGCTGAGGCAGAAGAATGGCGTGAACCTGGGAGGCGGAGCTTGCAGTGAGCTGAGATCCGGCCACTGCACTCCAGCCTGGGCGACAGAGCGAGACTCTGTCTCAAAAAAAAAAAAAAAGAAGTGAAAATGGCTGGTCCTTTCCTTAAGCGATGACTTTATCTTGTGAAATTCCTTTTCCTGGCTCATCCTGGTTCAAAAAGCTCCCCCATTGAGCACCTTGTAACCCCCACTCCTGCCCTCCAGAGAACAATTCTCCTTTGACTGTAATTTTCCTTTACCTACCCAAATCCTACAAAATGCCCCCCCCCATCTCCCTTCGCTGACTCTCTTTTGGACTCAGCCCACCTGCACCCAGGTGAAATAAACAGCCATGTTGCTCACACAAAGCCTGTTTGGTGGTCTCTTCACACGGATGCGCATGACACTTATATGGCCCTTGCAAAGGATAGTCTGTTGTAGCAAAGTAATCTCAAGTATAATTTTATGTGTTTAGTTTTTCTTAATCTGAAAATTTAGAAATGATCGTGAGCCAGAGCATGCAAATTCCTCTTATTTATTTTGTTATCTTTTATTATAACATTTACTTTTTTTTAGAGATGCAGTCTTGCAATGTTACCCAGCAGGAGTGGAATGGCAAGATCATGATTCACTGCAACCTCTGCCTCCTGGGCTCAAATGATCGTCCCACATCAACTTCCTGAGTAGCTGGGGCTGCAGGTGCATACCAGCCTGCCTGGCTAATTTTGGTATCTTTTGTAAAGACAAGGTTTCACTATATTCCTCAGGCTGGTCTCCAGCTCTTGGACTCAAGCGATCTGCCTGCCTCAGCCTCCTAAAGTGGTGGGATTAGGGACGTAATCTACTACAGCCAGCCTAGATGAGTGTTTTAATAACCTGCATTTAGTAGCTTAAAGTTGTTCCCTGAGTTTTGTTAAGTTTCATTTGCCTGAACTGCTAGAGCAACACTGCAATATCAATTATTATTGGAACTAAATACATATGTATGTGTGTAATGAAAGGCAAAATTTGTATTTGGTTTTGGAGCTCAGAAAACTTCAGGGCAGGCTGGGCACGGTGGCTCAAGCGTGTAATCCCAGCACTTTGGGAGGCCGAGACGGGTGGATCACGAGGTCAGGAGATCGAGACCATCCTGGCTAATACGGTGAAACCCTGTCTCTACTTAAAAATACAAAAAAAAAGACTAGCCGGGCGACAAGGCAGGCACCTGTAGTCCCAGCTACTCAGGAGGCTGAGGCAGGAGAATGGCTTAAACCCGGGAGGTGGAGCTTGCAGTGAGCTGAGATCCGGCCACTGCACTCTCAGCCTGGGTGGCAGAGTGAGACTCTGTCTCAAAAAAAAAAAAAAAAAAAAGAAAAGAAAAGAAAACTTCAGGGCAAAGGCCATGAAAATACAAATACATGCTAATTAATTTTTTAAAAGGGGATGTTGAAAAAAGTCTAATTCTGAAACTTAAATTAATCCACCAATTTGGGAACCTAGAACAAAGTTCATACTAAGAGGTACCCTCTTAACCACATGTTAATAATGAAACTGCAGTCGTGCAATAAAAGAAAAATTAAAGAGATGAGAAAATATGGCATTCTTTGATGTTGAGTCTAGGGCACATGGGTTCTAAAACTGCCGAATTGGACAACCATCTGCTCTCAAGACATTGTAAACAATGCCAATAATTAAATACTTAAAAGGTAATTAGGATATCTAAACCTAGGCTTGGAAACATTTTTAAAGCTTAAATACCTAAGTAAAGAATAACTGTTTTAGGCCAGGTGTGAGATCCGGCCACTGCACTCCAGCCTGGGTGACAGAGTGAGACAGCGTCTCAAAAAAAAAAAAAAAAGAAAGAAAGAAAAACTGTTTTAAAATAACCACTTAGATAGAAGTATGAGTGAAAAAAAATCCCATGAGATTTAGGCCAGAAACTCGTTACCCCACAATAAGATTTTAGTTAGCTTCGGAAGGAAGCTTTCCTGATATATTCATGCACTTTGCATGAACAATTTTTTTTTCCTCTTAACACACAATTCACAACAGTTTAGGGTCTCCTATAGGAAACACATTTTTTTAATTTTTCTTTTTTTTTTTTACACAGAGTCTTGCTCTGTCACCAGGCTAGAGTGCAGTGGTGTGATATCGGCTCACTACAAACTCCACCTCCTGGGTTCAAGTGATTCCCCTGCCTCAGTCTCCTAAGTATCTGGGATTACAAGCATGTGCCACCACACCTGGCTAATTTTTAAATTTTTTTTTAGCAGAGACAGGGTTTCACCATGTTGGCCAGGACAGTCTAGATCTCCTGACTTCGTAATCTGTCCACCTTGGTCCCCCAAAATGCTGGGATTACAGGCATGAGCCACTGCACCTGGTCTTTTCTTTTTTTGAGACTAAGTTTCACTCCCAGTCTGTTGCCCAGGGTGGAGTGCAGTGGCACAATCTTGGCTCACTGCAACCTCTGCCTCCCAAGTTCAAGCGATTCTTCTTCCTCAGCCTCCCAAATAGCTGGGACTATAGGTGCGTGCCACCATGCCCAGCTAATTTTTTGTATTTTTAGTAGAGATGAGGTTTCACCACATTGGCCAGGCTGGTATCGAACTCTTGACCTCGTGATACACCCATTTTGACCTACCAAATTGCTGGGATTACAGGCGTGAGCCACCATGCCTGGCCTTTTTTTGTTTTTGTTTTTGTTTTTTGTTTTTTTAGCCAGGATCTCACTCTGTCAATCAGGCTGGAGTTGCAGTGACATGGTCTCAGTTCACTGAAACTTCCACCTCCCAGGTTCAAGTGATTCTCCTTTCTCAGCCTCCAAATAACTGGGAATACAGGTGCACACCATTGCCTGGCTTACTTCTGTATTTTTAGTAGAGACGGTCTTTCACCATGTTGACTAGACTGGTCGCAAACACCTAACCATAAGTGATCCTCCTACCTCACCCTCCCAAAGTGCTGGGATTACAGGCATGAGCTACTGTGCCCAGCTATGAACTCTTTAAAAGTATTAGTTTTGCTTACTTGTCTTGAGTTCACTTATAAGCAGGAGTACTGATGGATCCCAATAGGGGAAGCAGCGGGGGCCAGTGCAGACGCGAACGACTCTCTCTGACAGCTTTGGGGAGAGCTGTGGATCTCCCAACGCGGAGGTTGAGAACTGAGAACGGAGAGACTGCCTGCTCAGGTGGGTCCCTTACCCCTGAGTAGCCTAGCTGGGAGACATTCCCCACTAGGGGCAGTTGGACACCCCACACCTCACAGGGTGGAGTCACCCCTGAGAGGAAGCTTCCAAAGGAAGAATCAGACAGGTACACTTGCTGTTCAGCAATATTCTATCTTCGGCAACCTCTGCTGCTGATACTCAGGCAAACAGGATCTGGAGTGGACCTCAAGCAATCCCCAACAGACCAACAGACAGTCCTTCTGACTGTCAGATGGAAAACTATCAAATAGGAAGGACACCTATACCAAAACCCCATCAGTACGTCACCATCATTAAAGAACAGAGACAGATAAAACCGCAAAGATGGGGAAGAAGCAGGGCAGAAAAGCTGGAAATTCAAAAAATAAGAGCGCATCTCCCCCTGCAAAGGAGCGCAGCCCATTGCCAGCAATGGATCAAAGCTGGTCAGAGAATGACTCTGACGAATGAGAGAAGAAGGCTTCAGTCCATCAAACTTCTCAGAGCTAAAGGAGGATTACGTACCCAGGCAAAGAAACTAAAAATCTTGAAAAAAGAGTGAAAGAATTGACAGCTAGACTAATTAATGCAGAGAAGATCATAAACGAAATGACAGAGATGAAAACCATGACATGAGAAATACGTGACAAATGCACAAGCTTCAGTAAGACTCGATCACTGGAAGAAAGAGTATCAGCGATTGGGGATCAAATGAGTGAAATGAAGTGAAGAAGAAAAAAAGAAAAAAAGAAAAAAGAGAAAAGAAAGGAACAAAGCCTGCAAAAATATGGGATTATGTAAAAAGACCAAATATACGTGTGATTGGGGTGCCTGAAAGTGAGGGGGAAAATGGATCCAAGTTGGAAAACACTCTTCAGGATATCATCCAGGAGAAATTCCCCAACCTAGTAGGGCGGCCAACATTCAAATTCAGGAAATACAGAGAACGCCACAAAGATACCTCCAGAAGAGCAACTCCAAGACACATAATGCCAGATACACCAAAGTTGAAATGAAGGAAAAAATCTTAAGGGCAACCAGAGAGAAGGTCGGGTTACTCACAAAGGGAAGCCCATCAGACTAACAGCAGATTCTCAGCAGAAACTCTACAAGCCAGAAGAAAGTGGGGGCCAATTCAAAGTTCTTAAAGAAAAGAATTTTCAACCCAGAATTTCATATCCAGCCAAACTAAGTTTCATCAGTGAAGGAGAAATAAAATCCTTTACTGATAAGCAAATGCTTAGAGATTTGTCACCACCAGGCCTACCTTACAAGAGACCTGAAGGAAGCCCTAAACATGGAAAGGAACAACCGGCACTAGCCATTACAAAAACATGCCAAAATGTAAAGACCATCAAGGCTAGGAAGAAACTGCATCAACTAACGAGCAAAATCACCAGTTAATGTCATAATGACAGGATCAAGTTCACACATAACAATATTAACCTTCAATGTCAATGGACTAAATGCTCCAATTAAAAGATATAGACTGGCAAACTGGATAAAGAGTCAAGACCCATCAGTCTGCTGTATTCAGGAGACCCATCTCACATGCAGAGACATACATAGGCTCAAAATAAAGGGATTGAGGAAGATCTACCAAGCAAATGGAGACCAAAAAAAAAGCAGGGGTTGCAATCCTAGTCTCTGATAAAACAGACTTTAAACCATCAAAGATCAAAAGAGACAAAGAAGGCCATTACATAATGGTAAGGGATCAATTCAACAGGAAGAGCTAACTATACTAAATCCCTAGCACCAATACATGAGCACCCAGATTCATAAAGCAAGACCTTAGAGACTACAAAGAGATAGACTCCCATACAATAATAATGGGAGACTTCAACACTCCACTGTCAACATTAGACAGATCAACGAGACAGAAAGTTAACAAGGATATCCAGGAATTGAAATCATCTCTGCACCAAGTGGACCTAATAGACATCTATAGAACTCTCCACCCCAAATCAACAGAATATACATTCTTCTCAGCACCACATTGCACTTATTCCAAAATTGACCACATAATTGGAAGTAAAGCACTCCTCAGCAAATGTAAAAGAACAGAAATTATAACAAACTGTCTCTCAGACCACAGTGCAATCAAACTAGAACTCAGGACTAAGAAACTCAATCAAACCACTCAACTACATGGAAACCGAACAACCTGCTCTGCGGACTACCGGGTACATAACGAAATGAAAGCAGAAATAAAGATGTTCTTTGAAACCAATGAGAAACAAAGATAACATACCAGAATCTCTGGGACACATTTAAAGCAGGTGTAGAGGAAATTTATAGCACTAAATGCCCACAAGAGAAAGCAGGAGAGACCTAAAATTGACACTCTAACATCACAATTAAAAGAACTAGAGAGGCAAGAGCAAACACATTCAAAAGCTAGCAGAAGGCAAGAATAACTAAGATCAGAGCAGAACTGAAGGGATAGAACACAAAAAAACCCTCCAAAAAATCAATGATCCAGGAGTTGGTTTTTGAAAAGATCAACAAAATTGTCAGACCGCTAGCAAGACTAATAAGAGGAAAAGAGAGAGGAATCAAATAGATGCAATAAAAAGTGATAAAGGGGATATCACCACCCACCTCACAGAAATACAAACCATCATCAGAGAATACTATAAACGTCTCTATGCAAATCACCTGGAAAATCTAGAAGAAATGGATAATTTCCTAGACACTTACACTCTCTCAAGACTAAGCCAGGAAGAAGTTGAAGCTCTGAAATTGAGGCAACAATTAATAGCCTACCCATCAAAAAAAGTTGAGGACCAGATGGATTCACAGCTGAATTCTACCAGAGGTACAAGGAGGAGCTGGTACCATTCCTTCTGAAACTATTCCAATCATAGAAAAGAGGGAATCCTCCCTAACTCATTTTATGAGGCCAAAATCATCCTGATACCAAAGCCTGGCAGAGAACAACAAAAAAAGAATTTTAGACCAATATCCCTGATGAACATCGATGCAAAAATTCTCAATAAAATACTGGCAAAACGGATTCAGTAGCATATCAAAAAGTTTATCCACCATGATCAAGTGGGCTTCATCCCTGGGATGCAAGGCTGGTTCAACATTCGCAAATCAATAATGTAATCCAGCATATAAACAGAATCAAAGACAAGAACCACATGAATATCTCAATAGATGCAGAAAAGGCTTTTGACAAAATTCAACAGCCCTTTATGCTAAAAACGCTCAATAAATTAGGTATTGATGGAACGTACCTCAAAATAATAAGAGCTATTTATGACAAACACACAGCTAATATCATACTGAATGGGCAAAAACTGGAAAAATTCCCTTTGAAAACTGGCACGAGACAGGATGCCCTCTCTCACCACTCCTTTTCAACATAGTGTTGGAAATTCTGGCTAGGACATCAGGCAAGAGAAAGGAATCAAGGGTATCCGTTAGGAAAAGAAGAAGTCAAATTGTCCCTGTTTGCAGAGGACATGATTGTATATTTAGAAAACCCCATCGTCTCAGCCCAAAATCTCCTTAAGCTGGTAAGCAACTTCAGCAAAGTCT
>NW_022680945.1:0-54718 GCF_009764315.1 Trachypithecus francoisi | reverse complement strand
TGAAATTTAGCTTATCTAGTATAAAAATCATACGAGAAGCATTGTTAAATGTAAAATGGTATTTGGCTTTCTTTGGTTTAAAAACTAATAAAAATAGGTGCTAAAGGAAATTTCTCAGTAAAAAGGCACTAAGGACTATAAAGTCCACTGCCAAGGTCGCCACATTCAAAACAAAAGGTCAATTTCTTAGAAATTATATACTTGATTTATCTTCCACTTTCCTTTCTCACACACAAAAAAGAAAACCTAAAAGTCTTTTAGCACGTCTACCACCCCTAGAATTTCCAGTAAACCAACACCAGCCTGAAGATCACATTCTCATCGAAAGATGGAAAGAAAAAAAACTCGAGCCAGCCTGGGAAAGACCCTACCTTGTGCTGCTAACCACCAAGACTGCTGTTCATACAGCAAAAAAAAAAAAAAAAAAAAAAAAAGGATGGACTCATCACACGTGAGTAAAGACAGCGCCAACCCCTCCAGAGTCGTGGGCCATAGTCCCAGGGGAAAACTGTCATGCGTGTCCATGTGAAGAGACCACCAAACACACTTTGCGTGAGCAATAAAGCTGTTTATTTCACCTGGGTGCTGGCGGGCTGAGCCCAAAAAGAGAGTCCGTGAAGGGAGATAAGGGTGGGCCTGTTTTATATGATTTGGGTAGGTAAAGGAAAATTACAATCAAAGGGTGGTTGTTCTCTGGTGGCCAGGAGTGGCAGTCACAAGGTGCTCAGTGGGGGAGCTTTTTGAGCCAGGAAGAGCCAGGAAAAGGAATTTCACAAGATAATGTCATCACTTAAGACAAGGACCGGCCATTTTCACTTCTTTTGTGGAAGAATGTCATCAGTTAAGGCAGGGCAGGGCATTTTCACTTCTTTTGTGATTCTTCAGTTACTTCAGGCCATCTGGGTGTATAAGTGCAAGTCACAGGGGATGCGATGGCTTGGCTTGGGCTCAGAGGCCTGATGAAAACCCTACCAAACTAAAGCTAAGAAAAATTTAACCTTTTAAATCTATTCTATTACTCTTTCTTCTTTCCTCGTTCTATTGCTGACCATCTAGTTAACAATATAACCAAGTCAATTTCACCTCAAACTATTGCATTTAATACTTGCTTTGTTACACCCTGTGAGGACTTGCCAAGTCAAAGACAGCTTTCTACTTCAGAAAAGTACTTCTGTCCCTCCTGATTCTCCTCAGACTAGACATTAGTAAACTAGGACCATTTAATTTGGGGAGATTTCGATAAAGACCCCAGTGCCAACCAGGAGTGTTGCCCCCGATGTATAGCTTTCATGTCATAGTTGGTCCAATGTTCTGTGGACCACTAAAGAGCAAGGATGGACTGCCCCAACTGGTTTTTGTAATTTCCCTAAAACCACACATTCATTTTACTAGAGGATCATAGAAGTTAAAGACTTAAAAAAATCTTTAGCAATTAAGACAGGATACCAAGATGCAAATGCCTGGTTAAAATGGATCAAATATTCCATCTGCACATTAAACAAAAACAATTGTTATGCTTGTGCACATGGCATGCCAGAGGCCCAGATTGTCCCCCTTCCACTAAGGTGGTCCTCCAGTCGACCAGGAGTAGGTTGCATGATTGCTCTTTTCCAGGATTCTACAGCCTGGAGTAATAAGTCATGCCAAGCTCTCTCTGCTATATCCCAAAGACCCTGCGGGTCAGCCCCCGAGGGCTATCCAGCTTCTGTCTCCCAGCACTAAGTTCACTTCATGTCTCTCATGACAGGGAGGAAACTTAGCATTCCTTGGAGACTTGAAAGGATGCAGTGAGCCTAAGAATTTTCAAGAGCTTATCAATCAGTCAGCACTTGTTCATCCCTGAGGGGATGTGTGGTGGACCTTTACTAGGCACTCTGCTGAATAACTGGAGTGGCACTTGTACTTTAGTCCAATTGGCTATCCCTTTCACCCTGGCATTTCATCAACCAGAAGGAAAAATAATAATAATAATAAGACATCATAAAGTGAGAGAAGCCCTTAATGGGTCTTTCAACTTTCATGTCTATTTAGACACAATTGGAGTCCCAAGAGGAATACCAGATCAATTTAAAGTTTGAAATCAAATAGCTGCAGAATTTGAGTCAATATTTTAGTAGGTGACAGTGAATAAAAATGTAGATTAGATAAACTACATCTATTACAACCAATAGCAACAAGCTTTTCATGAGTTAAAAGAAAAACTCAAGTCGGCCCCAGCCCTGAGGCTACCTGACCTGACAAAATTCTTTACACTCTATGTGTCAGAAAGAGAAAAAGTGGCAGTTGGAGTTTTAACCCAGACTGTGGGGCCTGGCCAAGGCCAGTGGCCTATCTCTCAAAACAACTAGACAGAGTTAACAAAGGCTGGCCCCCAGGTCTAAGGGCCCTAGCAGCAAAGGCCCCATTAGCACAAGAAGCAGATAAACTAACCCTTAGGCAAAACCTGAATATGAAGCCCCCCCATGCTGTGGTAACTTTAGTAAATACCAAAGGACATCACTGGTTAAAAAATGTTAGATTAACCAAGTACCAAAGCTTGCTATGTGAAAATCCCCAAGTAACTGTTGAAGTTTGCAACACCCTAAACCCCACCACCTTGTTCCCTGTATCAGAGAGCTCAGTTGAACATAACTGTGTAGAGGTATTGGACTCAGTTTATTCCAGCAGGCTCAAACTCCGAGACCATCCTTAAACATCAGTAGACTGTAAGTGGTACGTGGACGGGAGCAGCTTTGCCAACCCCTGCAAAGTGACTCTGAAGAAGATGACAAGCCCTGTTCCAGTCACACCCGGAAGCTGACTGGTCCATGCACAGCCGAAGCATGAGGAAACTCATCGCGGGGCTCATTTTCCTTAAAATTTGGACTTGTACAGTAAGGACTTCAACTGACCTTCCTCAGACTGAGGTCTGCTCCCAGTGTATACATCAAAGCACTGAGGTAGGACAAAAGATTGCTAAGGTCCTGTTATTTTACAGTTATTATAAGTGTACTGGAACTGTAAAAAGAACTTGTTTGTAGAATGTTATTCTATACAAGGTATGTATCCCAGGAAATGACAAACCTGATGTGTGTTATGACCCATCTGAGCCTCCCATGACCACAGTTTTTAAAATAAGATTAAGGACTGAGGACTGGTGGGGGCTCATAAGCGATATGAGTGAAATGTTAGCCAAAACAGAAGAAAAAAAAGGGTGCCCAAACAAGTCACCTTAAAATTTGATACCTGTGCTATCATTAATAGTAATAAGTTAGGAATAAGGTGTGGTTGTCTTAATTAGAAAAGAGGCTATATGGCAGAAAATAAGTACATCTGTCATAAATTAGGAATGTGTGGAAATAAATGTAAATACTGGTCTTGTGTCACTTAGGTCACTTGGATAAAAGAAAAAAATAATGATGAAAAGGATCCAGTCTACTTTCAGAAAGGAAAAAATGGCCCTTCCTGTACTAAGGGACAATGTAACCCCCTAGAGCTAGTAATAACCAATACTCTTGATCCTTGTTGGAAAAAAGAGAAGTGTGTGACCTTAGGAATTGACAGGGCCAGAATGGATCCTCGAGTAAATATATTGGTTTGAGGAGAAGTTTACAAACGCTCTCCTGAGCCAGTGTTTCAAACTTTCTGTGATGAACCAAATGTACCAGTACCAGAAATTCCTGAAAAAAAACAAGAAATTTGTTTTTGCAATTAGCTGAGCATGTAGCCCAGTCTCTCAATGTCACTTCGTGTTATGTATGTGGAGTAACTGTAATGGGAGATCAATGGCCATGGGAAACCCAAGAATTAGTGCCTACAGACCCAGTTCCTGATGAATTTCCAGCTCAAAAGAATCACCCTGATAATTTCTGGGTCCTAAAATCCTCAATTATTTGATAGCTAGAGAAGGAAAAGAATTCACTCACCCTGTAGGATGACTTAGTTGTCTGGGACAGAAACCATATAATGGTACCACAAAAACAGTCACTTGGTGGAGTTCAAATCAAATAGAGAGGAATCCATTTAGCAAATTCCCAAAGTTGCAAACTGTATGGACCCACCTGGAGTCCCACCGGGACTGGACAGCCCCCACTAGATTGTATTGGATATGTGGGCATTGAGCTTATGCCAAATTACCTGACCAGTGGACAGATAGTTGTGTTATTGGCACTATTAAACCATCTTTCTTCCTTCTGCCCATAAAAACAGTCAAACTCCTGGGCTTCCCTGTCTAGGCTTCCCATGGAAAGAGAAGCAAAGGTATAGGAAATTGGAAAGATGATGAATGGCCCCCTGAGAGAATCACAATATTATGGGCCTGCACAAGACGGCTCATGGGGATACTGGACCCCCATTTACATAATCAACTGAATCATACGGTTACAAGCTGTCTTAGAAATAATCACTAATAAAACCAGCAGAGACTTGACTATTCTGGCCTGGCAAGAAACTCTGATGAGAAATGCTGTCTATCAAAATAGATTAATTCTCGACTACTTGTTACCAGCTGAAGGAGAGATCTGCAGGAAATTTAACCTTACTAATTGCTGCCTCCACATAGATAATCAAGGGCAAGTAGTTGAAGACATAGTTAGAGATATGAAAAAACTCTGGCACATGTCCCGTGCAAGTGTGGCATGGATTTGACCCTGGGGCCATGTTTGGAAAATGGTTCCCAGAGCTAGGAGGATTTAAAACTCTTATAATAGGAGTTATAATAATAATAGGAACCTGCCTACTGCTCCCTTGTTTGATGCCTGTACTTCTTTGAATGATAAAAAGCTTCACTGCTACCTTAGTTCACCAAAATGTCTCAGCACAAATCTACTATATGAATCACTATTGATCTGTCTTGCAAGAAGACATGGGTAGTGAAAATGAAAGTGAGAACTCCCACTAATAAAATGAGTGAGAGTCTCAAAAGGGGGGAATAAGGGAGGAGACCACCTCTCATATTGTCTTATGTCCAGTTTCTGCCTCCAAAGAAAGAAGAAGTAAAAACTAAAAGACAGAAATGAAATCCACAGGCAGACAACCCAGCACCGCACCCTGGGACTGGTAGTTAAAGATCGACCCCTGACCTAATTGGTTCTATTATCTTATAGATTACAGACATTGTATAGAAATGCACTGTGAAAATCCCTATCTTGTTTTGTTCCAATCTAATTACTGGTGCAAACAGCCCCCAGTCACATACCCCCTGCTTGCTTAATCAATCACGACCCTCTCAGATGTACCCCCATAGAGTTGTGAGCCCTTAAAAGGGACAGGAATTGATTACTCAGGGAGCTCAGCTCTTGAGACTGAACTCTTGCCAATGGCCCTGGCTGAATAAAACCCATCCTTCTGTAACTCGGTGTCTGAGGAGTTTTCTCTGCCCCACGTACTGCTACAATGACATCTTAGGGCATTCTATTATAATGGATGGAGAATGTGTAGCATCATCCCTGTGGTATTCCTCTACAAACTGTATAACCTGAGTTTAATCGTGAGAAAATATTAGAAAAGTCCAAACTGAGGGTCATGCTACAAAATAAGTAACCAATACTCTTCAAAAATGTAAAGCTCTTAAAGGTCAATCCTAACTTTCCCAGATTAAAGGAGACTGAGAGAAAAGTACAATGAAGAGCATTGTGTGATACTAGATTGGATCCTGGTCCAGAAAAAGGACATTAGTCAGAACATCGAGGGGATTTGGATAAGGTCTGTACAGGCATTCATTTTACAGTGTTAATAATCATTTATTGATTTTGATTATTAGGTGCATATCTATAACGTTAATATTTGGGGAAGTTGAATGAAAAGCATATGAGGACTTTGCCTATTTTTGGAACACTTTAGAAAGTCTGAAATTATTTCAAAATTAAACATGAAAAGAAAAGAAAAGAAATATAGATCTTTTAGATATTTCTATTAAGTTTCCAAAGTTGAAGATCATTTCCCAACTTCTCTTGCCTAATACTGGTCAGAGTAATCTTCCTGGAAATGCTGTTTGTCATGTTTGTGACCTTCTCAAAGCTTTCCAGTGACTTCTCTTATCTGTAGGATGAAGTTCCCATTACGTAGGCTGCCATTCAGTGTCCTCATAGCATGGCCCGAATCTCTCCTTTTTTTTGATCTGTGTTGAAAGACCTGACCAACATTTTACTTTCTTATGGCCAAACTTGTTCAAATTTTTCTTGCTTGTCTGATGCCCTTCCCTGTCTTCTCAACTGTGGGACTTCAGTCAAGGTGGTGGGAAATATTTTAGAAGAAAAATTATAAAGATAGTTATAGGAAATAGTCACAAAACTTCTTGGAAGTCTAGGGGTTTGCAGTGGTTCAGTAAAAGGTTTGGCTGAAGGCAGCTGAATTATCTTAAAAGCTTAGAGCATTGATACATAGGAATGTAGAGGAGTTTATCTAAATAGCTTGTTTCCTCAGGGGTCCTAAAACCAACATTTAATCTTGTGCTGGGGGAACTACTCTTGGGGAGGTCAGCAATGTCAGTTACCTTGTAGTGGTGCTTACTCAAGAACTTTGCCATTTAATCTGTACTAAATAAATGCGAACTTCACTGGCTGATCAGGGCCGCTGCTGTTAACTCTTTACCTGACCCTTCTAGGTATCCATGAGTGACTTGGCCACCTAGCCTGCTCTTCCACTGGATATTTGTATTTGAGTGTATTTGTTCATCCATTGCTGGGTCAGGGTCTGCCGGTTAGAGCCAGATAGTTGGTGCCCCGTGTGAGGACCTGGCATGTTGGTGCTCAGGTCTGAGGTATACCTGGAAATAATCATGACAGAAACTTTGAAAACTAAGGAGAAGACTGTGCTGTTGGTAAGCCAGTAAGCCGATAATTCAGTAAGTCAATAGGTCATCGGTGCCCGCTTGCGATCTCCAATTTCGAGGGAATTGTTCAGGTAGGGTTTTATCACGGGGCAACAGTTATCAGCACAATAGGAGCAGTATCTAAAAGTATTCAAAGAACTGCTTAAAGCCACTGGAGCCTCGGTTTTGCAGGCTCAATTAAGGGACCTAATGCAAATTGTATCACTTAACCCATGGTTCCCAAAAGAAGGTAAGTGAGACATAGAGCTTTGGGAAAAAGTGGGAAGAAATCTTTTTGTTATTATTGTTGTTTGAGACAGATACAAGAAACAGGAAAGGTGGAGATGTGGGAGTTCAGTCAGGGTGGTGGTAATGATTTTAGAGGAAAAATTATAAAGATAGTTATAGGAAATAGTCACAAACCTTCTTGGAAGGCCAGGGAGGTTGCATAGCTTCAGTAAAAGATTTGGCTGAAGGCAGCTGAATTCTCTTAAAAAGTGTACATAGTTAGGATTGTAGAGGAGTGTATTCAGGTGATCTAAAGAACAACCTTTGATTATCTTCAGGAGGTCGGCAATGTCAATTACCCTCTAGTGGTGTTTACTCAAGACGTTTGTCATTTAATCTGTACTAAATAAATGCAAACTTAGCTGGCTGATTGGGGCCACTGCTGCTAACTCTTTAAAGAACTTTCTGGGTATGGGTGAGTGGCTCCCAGCCCAGCCCGAGATATTTGTGTCTGGGTATATTTGTTCATCCGTCACTGGGTCAGAGTCTGCTGGTTGAACTCAGACACTCAACCTCCTTAATTGTTTTTGTCCTAAGGCCCATTTCAGACCCTGTCTCTTCATTGACATCTGCATGGTTGTTTCTGTTAGAAGCAGCCAACTTTCCTTTCTTTGAATTCTGGTAGGTACAATTGTGTAGAGTGAAACATGAGTTTTATTTTATTATTATTTTAGATAAAAGAAACTAATATATTCTGCTCATTAAAAGTTTTCTTGTCAAAACAAATCTTAAAATTTTGATTGGAGAAGGATTAGAGAATAAATTTTTGATGTTTGAAATTCATTGTGTTTTTTTTTTTAAAAAAATGCTTACTTTAGTTTCAGGGGTACAGGTGGAGGTCTGTTATGTAGGTAAACCCATGTCACAGGGGTTTGATGTACAGATTGTATCATCAATTAGGTACTAAGCCTAATATTCAATAATTATTTTTTCTTCTCTTGTTTTGCCTCCCACCCTCCACCCTCAAGTGGGTCCTGGTGTGTGTTGCTCCCATCTCGTCCATGTGTTCTCATTATTTAGTGCCAACTTATACATGCAATATTTCATTTTCTGGTTCTTGCATTAGTTTGCTAAGGATATTATCCTCTAGCTTCATTTATGTTCCTGCAATAGTCAAGATCTCATTTTTTTTATGGATGCATAGCATTCCATGGTGTATATGTACCACATTAAAAAAATCCAGGTTCCATTGATTGACATTTAGTTTGATTCTATGTCTTTTCTATAGCAAATAATGCTGCAATGAAAATTTGTGTACATGCGTCTTTATGGTAGAATGATTTATATTCCTCTGGGTATATAACCAGTAATGAGATTGCTGGGTCAAATGGTAGTTCTGTGTTTAGCTCTTTGAGGAATTGTCACACTGCTTTCCACAATGGTTGAACTAATTGACACTGCCACCAACAGTGTACAAGCATTCCATTTTCTCCGCAACTTTGCCAGCATGATATAAGTTTCGTATAGATACTGGATATCAGACCGTTGTCAGATGCATAGTTTCTAAATATTTTCTCTCATTTCTTAGGTTGTCTGTTCACTCGTTGATAGTTTCTTTTGCTGGAAGCATGAGTTTTAGATTCAAACATATGTGAGTCTGAGTCCTGGTTCCACCGTTAATGGTCTCTGAGATAAGGGACAATTTCACTAATGTTTTGGGATAGAGGGATAATAGTAACTGATTAAAGGGTCATTGTGAGCATTATATGAGGTACAAACATAAAGGTCCCCAGGGCATAGCAGGTTTTTTCCTCTGCATTTTCATCTTCATCTTCAGATGTACATTCTCTCATAAAACAAGGTCACATCAACTGTAACTTGAGGTGTGCAATCTAAGTCTAGCTCCTAAAACTGAAGTCTGTTAGATTTTACACTGATAATCCTTTTTCTTTCTATGTACAGAATAAAGACAAGATGAGACAAAATATTCTTCCCCCTACTTGTCTCTTCCTACCTGTCTTCCCTCCTTTGAGAACACATATAAATGCCAGGCATCCTGAAAACCTCCTCAAAGACATAACAAGCCATAGAGGGTTTCTACAACTTGTGTTTTTCCAAGGTATGCCCTCAAGCTCTGGTCCAATAAACCTCAATTGATTCAGAAACTTGAATCAGGCACTCAATTTAGTTAACATTTTACCAACCATGAAGGGGTCCTCTTAATGGAGTTTAGAACCTTTGACCTGCAGAGCTTCTTCTATTGTTCATGCTAAGTACCATCTATAGAGCTTTAGTTCTGACCAATTGTGTGACTTTCAGAGAATTGGATTGTAGTTTTTCTTGAGGTCCCTGCTTTCTCCAATTTTTTTGTTTGAGATATGAGTTTTGATTTTTCATGGAACTCCTCTCCTCAAGGAGCTTTGCTCACTTCCTAAAAGGAACATGAGTTTCCTGCTCCTGTCACAATGGAGAGCAGACTACAGCTTGGCCTGCTCAACTAAGGAGCTAGTTTGGGGCTTTGTTTTAGAATTTGGTAGCTGCAGGATAAGGCTTATTACGACTTCATTGTAACCTCTCCTTATGCTTAGAGTGTTCAACAGTATGTAAATAGTGCAATCGCTATTTGTGGTTTTTGGTTTTTATCATTCTTCCTTTGGATTTGACCAACTCTTCACCCTGTCTAATGTCCAAAACCCTTTCACTTGGTCAAATCCAAATCTAGCAGGATCTCTACATTATGGTGAAGCAGGCCTTTAAATTGGCTAAAGTTCTGTAACTGCAGAACATCCAATTCCACTTCTAGAAACACCAGTTAGTTGAAGAAAATAAAAATATTTTTAAGCCATGATATATTCCTTTGACAAATTTTGATGTGTCTGTCAGAGGGCCAGCAAATAGAAGTGGCCCTGCACAGTTGCCTTTTGTGGAAAAAAGTCTACATCATAGAGAATCATTAGTAATGCAGGCATGTCTTCCCTTATCTGGATCTGAGAGAAATGGACTGAATCTGATACTTTAAAGATAAAAAAATTTAGCATTGATTTTTCTCCGAGGGCTGCTACCTGCAAGGTTTCACTGACACAAGACCAGCTTTGCTAACTGAACTTCCTTTCTTTCTCCCATGACCTGTATTACCACTAAAACCTGATTTACTGCCATAACCTCGTTTTGGACATGCAGAAATGCAGAAAAATAATCAGCCAGCTAAAGGGTAAAAATGTACTAGTCTCAAGTTTCCTGGCTTCTTTCTGTGCATTCTTTCAAGTTGGAGGATAAAAATCACTGTTTCCTCCACCAAATTTTGATCAATGGGAGAAGATTTGTGTTGGACTAGTCTTGGTGTAGTAATTCTGGTGTACTTTTTAGCGATGTTGGGGTATGAATATTTTGATTGCTTAATCTATTTCCCTCCAGGAATAGTCTTTTCCTTTATCTCTTTCTTTCAGTGTTGTTCATAAAGGGAGGTACTGGATAAACTTTTCTCTCATCTTGTCATATGTCCTTGAGGGCTTGATTTGTGACTGAGTCAGAGCACTCACTCTTGGTCTCCACTATCAGGAGGAGGAATCATTTTTGAGTCACATTAGTTGACCAGCCTTAACATGGCTGAGAACCTGAGAGTTTTTTATTTTTTCTTTTGCTTTACAAATGTGTTAAGCTCCCAGGAGGACTTGTCATAAGAAGTCCCATCCATATTGCCTTTTGTCATCCCAAGTCTTATTGCTTGGATAGGGCAGTGGCAACAAGAGCCTTTTGCTTTCCTAAGCCTATTCCTGAGAGTACATATTTTATTTTGTTGAGGTGGGGGAAAAGAACATTGGGAATTGTTTTAAAATTTTATCTTTTTTTAAGATTGCACTTTTAAGTTCTGGGATACATGTGCAGAACCTGCAGGTTTGTTACATAGGTATACACATGCCATGGTGTTTTGCTGCACCCATTAGCCCGTCATCTACATTAGGTGTTTGTGTTCTCATTGTTCAACTCCCACTTATGAGTGAGAACATGCGGTGTTTGGTTTTCTGCTCCTGTGTTAGTTTGCTGAGAATAATGGTTTCCAGCTTCATCCATGTCCCTGCAAAGGACATGAACTCATCCTTTATTATGGCTTCATCAAATTCCATGGTGTATATGTACCACGTTTTCTTTATTCAGTCTATCATTGATAGGCATTTCGGTTGGTTCCAATTCTTTGCTATTGTGAATAGTGTCACAATAAACATATGTGTGCATGTGTCTTTATAGTCGAATGATCTTTAATCTGTTGGATATATACCCAGTAATGGGATTACTGGGTCAAATGGTATTTCTTCTTCTAGATCCTTGAGGAATCACCACACTGTCTTTCACAATGGTTGTACTAATTTACACTCCCACCAGCAGTGTAAAAGCTGCTGTTTCTCCATATCCTCTCCAGTTGCACAGAAAAGCTCCTATTTCTCCATATCCTCTCCAGCATCTGTTGTTTCCTGACCTTTTAATGATCACCACTCTAACTGGTGTGAGATGGTATCTCACTGTGATTTTGATTTGCATGTCTCTAATGACCAGTGATGATGACCTTTTTTTCATTTGTTTGTTGGTCACATAAACGTCTTATTTTGAGAAGTGTCTGTTCATCTGCTTTGCCCACTTTTTGATGGGTTTTTTTTTCTTGTAAATTCGTTTAAGTTTCTTGTAGATTCTGGATATTAGCATTTTGTCAGATGTGTAGATTAAACTTTGCAAGCTGAAACTAGACGACTTATGTAAACCTCTGGAGAAATCATAGCAATTTATACATAGACAACCTTTGTGCCTGCCGATGAGTAGATTATACAAAAGGTGCACATGAACACTGGGTTCAGACTGCAATTCAGAAAATTGTGTCAGATTGCCATTGCAATTGGAAGGTGCTTCAGAAACTCTAGGAAACCTAGTGTATAGACTGCTCCAGACATTACAGGTGAGCCAACATACAACTGACAGAGTTAGAGCGATGTTTGCCAAGCAAATTGCTCTAATTGAAGCAGCAGTTGTGTGGCTTTAATAAGGTTCCAAGACTATACTGTCCCTTTGTTACTGTGACTTCCCTTTCCCTTTTTCTGATTTGTCTTCATCCGTTATCCATAGGACATGGTTTCTTAAGAATGAGCCTTCCTAGTCATGTAGGATCAGATGAAACATACAGCCACAGGGGTCTTCTACAATGCTTTCTCTGAGAACTTTTGAAGAATTGTGGCACCAGGGGTGCTTGCACAGGCCTGTAATCCCAGCCTGAGAGTCCAAGGCAGGAGGACCACTTGAAACCAGGAGTTTAAGACCAGCCTAAGCAACAAAGGGAGATCACATCTTTACAAAACAAAATAAATCAAATTAGCCAGGGGCAGTGGTGCATGCCTATACTTTCAGACACTTTGGAGGCTAAAGTAGGAGGACCGCTTCAGTCCAGGAGTTCAAGGCTGCAGTGAGTACACTCCAGTCTAGGCGACAGAGCAAGATTGTGTCTCTTAAAAAAAAAAAAGAAAGAAAGAAAAAGAAGAAGAAGGGAAAAAAGAATGGGTAAACAGGAGGACAGTCAAAGATCTCAGGCATCTCTGGATGATTGCCTGAACAAATTGTTTTTTCTTGGCTTCAAACCTTTCAAGATGTATATTTATTTGTAAAAGAAAGACATGCTCATTGTAACTTTAGGTGAGCAATCAAAATCTAGCCCTTAAACTGAATTATTTTAACTCTCATTCTGATAATATTTATTTTCTGAGGCACAGAAGAAAGACAAGATTAGATCAATTGTTTTCCTGCCCACTCCATCTCTTCCTATCTGCCCTCTCTCTTTTAATCAAATGTATAAATACTAAGCCTCCTGAAACCTCTTCAGAGAGAACACAAGCCACCGAGGTTTTTTGATACTCATGTTTTCCCAGGGTGCAGCGTCAAGCTCTGGCTCAATAAAACTCGATCGTTCAAGACCCTTGCCTCAGTCGGTCATTCTGGATAACCACCATGAGTCCTGTAAAGCCCTTCAATAATCTGTTGCCTGCCTACTTGATGTGTACCTCGGTGAGTCATGTCTTCATGAGTCAAACACTCTTCTTCCTTTTATGCCTTTCCCAATCGTGTGACTCAGTGCTGTGTGCTCTGATCTGACCCCTGCTCCCAGGTTGTTTGTATTGGTCTAAGAAAGCAAGACTAGGAAGGGCAGGTTGAGAAGGAAGTAAGAGGTCAACAGCCATGGAACGTGACAAGTGGCACTGTCATCACTCAAAATCACACTCCCTGGGTCCATTTTATGAATTCTTCTGGATTTGGAATCTTTTCCCTGTGTGTCTATCTAGAAACTCACCCTCCTCCTACTTTCTTCTCTTTACATTTTCTGTTTCTAGTGCAGTTGTTTATGACCAGAGAATGGCCATGCAAATAGTTGACAATAAAATAAAAAATGACCTTTTGTGAGACTTGGTACCTGGCCTTTCTTTTTTCCAAAAAAGATTGAGGTTTCTAAAAGCTAGCTTTTATGCAAGGCTGTGCAGTTGTGAGTGTAGTGTTAGGAAACAGGTGCATAAGTGAAGGATGAGACAGAAAACAAAATGCTGGCTGTCAAATCCTGAAAGTAAATGCAACAAAAATCATTTTTGAAGGTGGATGTCACTCAGGAGACCTTGTAAATCTTAGAGTGCCCTCTTACCAGATGAAGTGGAGGATGAGGTTAAATTACGGAGTTAGGTGACAGTGGGCAATACTTCTCTGCCACAGTTTTTGTTGTTGTTGTTGGGTTTTTAATCTTTAAAAATGGAGATGGTGGCTCTTAGGATTTTTTGTCAGGTCTGTAGCTACATGAAAATCTCTTAGGATAGTGCCTGGTGCATAGGGAGTGCTGCATCAGTGTGTGAGCTATTATAATTATGGGAATAGGCAAAAGTGCCACCTTGGCCATCCAGACTGTGGAGGTACTTTCCAGTCAGGGTCATGGCAGGCTACCTGGAGATAAAGCTTGTTAGTGAGGAAGCTTAACTTCCAGAAGTAGAAGAATTTAGAAGGAGTACTCATGCACAACATTCTGTAAACATTCCTTTACTCAACAGTAGGAATGCTCAGAGTGGGTGTGGCTTCCGTGACAATGATTATCTCCTGGGAATCTAAGAATGTGTATTAGAGTTGAATGGCTTTGATGTAAGCCAAACCCAGAAATGGGCTTCAGGGCTGCCTTGCAGATAGCATTCATCTTGAAAAAGAAAATATTCACCTTGCTAAAGGTTTACCCTCTTCCGGCCCAGGCCATTATTTTTGTTTTTATACTGTCCTAATTTTTAAGGTGTACAGAGAAAGACCGAAGAATAAAATAATGAAGTGCATGTATGAAATAACAGTTGAATTGATACTGGTACGTGTAAGTTATGAGAAATCGTGTATACATTTTGTGCAAACATAAAAAGGATTTCTTGTTGCAAGCAGACCTCTCTATATAAATAATACCCATTGCCTTGAGTGGATAGCAGACTCCATCACAAGAACATACCATCAGAGTTATGAGAGAATCGGTAGTGTGGCTTCTTTAATTGGCAGGTTAGACTGAGACAGTTACTAAAGAGAAAGGAATTGAAGAAGATGGGTGACGGCAAAAAAAATGGGATGGTGAAAGGAAAGGACTGAAAGGAATGTTTACCCAGGGCTCATCAGATACCAGGCTCTGTGACTAACGTCTTACACATGTCAATTTACTCTTCCACTGCCTTTTTCTGATGCAGTAAGAGTCAGCCTTACACCACAGATGAGGAGAGAAGCTGAGGGAGGTCAAACGAGTGTCCTAGGGTCATCCAGCCACTTCTTAGCAGAGCTAGTATGTTTCACTGTGGTTTGTGCAGACAGAAAAATGAGACATGGAAGGAAGGCAAAACATATTTTTGTTGTGGGTGATGTTTATGAAAGTGACCTGTATGAGACAGAATAATGGCCTCTTAAAAATGTCCACATCTGGGCTGGGTGCAGTGACTCACGACTTTAATCCCAGCACTTTGGGAGAATGAGATAGGCAAATCATGAGGTCAGGAGTTTGAGACCAGCTTTGCCAACATGGTGAAACCCTGTTTCTACTAAAAACGCAAAAATTAGGCCGGGCACGGTGGCTCAAGCCTGTAATCCCAGCACTTTGGGAGGCCGAGACGGGCGGATCACGAGGTCAGGAGATCGAGACCATCCTGGCTAATGCTGTGAAACCCCGTCTCTACTAAAAAATACAAAAAACTAGCCGGGTGAGGTGGCGGACACCTGTAATCACAGCTACTGGGGAGGCTGAGGCAGGAGAAAGGCATAAATCTGGAAGGCAGAGCTTGCAGTGAGCTGAGATCCGGCCACTGCACTCCAGCCTAGGTGACAGAGCGAGACTCCGTCTCAAAAATAAGTAAATAAATAAAGAAATGCAAAAATTAGCTGAGCATGGTGGCAGGCACCTGTAATCCCAGCTAGTTGGGAGGGCAAGGCAGGAGAATCATTTGAACCTGAAAGGTGGAGTTTGCAGTGAGCTGCAATCACCCCACTGTACTCCAACTGGGGCAACATGAGTGAAACTCTCTCTTAAAAAAAAAAAAAAAAATTCCACATCATAACACTTGGAACACATACATTTAGTTTCTTGGAAAAAACACTGTTCAACGGTGATGCAGTTGAGTATCTTGAGATGGAAAACTTATTCTGGATTATCTGGGTGGCTCCCAATGTCATCATAAAGGTCCTTGTAAGTGAAAGAAAAAGGCTTGAGGGTCAGGGTGAGAATGAGTCAGCCTGAGAGACTCCTCTGGCCATTGCTTACTGTGAACATGTGTGACAAGACAAAATTATAACTAATTTAGTTATAGATGTAATTGGCTTTTATTTGTCATTTATGATTTGTGGCAGCTCTCCCTCTACAGATAGAGTGATGACTCCCCCTGGGCAATACAATAACGAAACAGTGGGTTTTGTCAAATGCAGATCAGTAAACAAAGCCATAGAAATAAATCGATTGGTTAACATCAGAGTGCTTCAGGTCATTTTTTTTTTTTGGTAAACAATAAAGCAGAGGGGACTTCCTTATTATGCTCACTCACATAGACTGGAATCTTCTTTTTACAGAAAAATATGATCTGTTTTGGGAGCTATCTGCTTCCTGAAGTTTTCAGTGGGAGTATATGACATCTAGCATGTGTGGTTGTATTTTGGAATATCTGTACTCTCACTTAGGTTAGAATATGACCAAAACTTAAAGAATTATCATTAGTCTCAATTATCATAATTTTGAGCTTCTATCATTTCTTCTTTTTTTTTTTGTCTTTTAATTTCCTTTGTCTTTAAAAATTTTTTTTTATACTTCAGGTTCTAGGGTACATGTGCACAATGTGCAGGTTTGTTACATGTATATACATGTGCCATGTTGGTGTGATGCACCCGTTAACTCGTCATTTACCTAATGTATCTCCTAATGCTATCCCTCCCCCTTAACCCACCCCACAACAGACCCCGGTGTGTGATGTTCCCCGTCGTGTGTCAAAGTGTTCTCATTGTTCAATTCCCACCTATGAATGAGAACATGTGGTATTTGGTTTTCTGTTCTTGTGATAGCTTGCTGAGAATGATGGTTTCCAGCTGCATCCATGTCCCTACAAAGGACATGAACTCATCCTTTTTTTAATATATATACTTTAACTTCTAGGGTACCTGTGCACAATGTGTAGGTTTGTTACATATGTATACATGTGCCATGTTGGTGTGCTGCACCCATTAACTCGTCATTTTCATTAGGTGTATCTCCTAATGCTATCCCTCCCCACTCCCCCCTCTGCACAATAGGCCCCAGTGTGTGATGATCCCCTTCCTGTGTACAAGTGATCTCATTGTTCAATTCCCACCTATGAGTGAGAACATGTGGTATTTGGTTTTCTGTTCTTACGATAGTTTGCTGAGAATGATGGTTTCCATCTGCATCCATGTCCCTACAAAGGACACGAACTCATCCTTTTTTATGGCTGCATAGTATTCCATGGTGTATATGTGCCACATTTTCTTAATCCAGTCTGTCACTGATAGACATTTGGGTTGGTTCCAAGTCTTTCCTATTGTGAATAGCGCCACAATTAATATATGTGTGTATGTGTCTGTATAGCAGCATGATTTATAATCCTTTGGGATTACAAATATGTGTGTCTCTTCACTTGAGCTGGGTCTTCTGAATACAGCATGCTGATGGGTCTTGACTCTTTATCCAATTTTCCTGTCTGTGTCTTTTAATTGGACCATTTAGCCCATTTGCATTTAAGGTTAATATTGTTATGTGTGAACTTGATCCTTTCATTGTGATGTTAGCTGGTTATTTTGCTCGTTAGTTGATGTAGTTTCCTCCTAGCATCGATGGCCTTTACATTTGGCATGTTTTTGCAGTGACTGATACTGATTGTTCCTTTCCATGTCTAGGGCTTCATTCAGGAGCTCTTGTAAGGCAGGCCTGTTGGTGACAAAATCTCTCAGCATTTGCTTGTCTGTAAAGGATTTTATTTCTCCTTCATTTATGAAGCTTAGTTTGGCTGGATAAGAAATTCTGGGATGAAAATTGTTTTCTTTAAGAATGTTGAATATTGCCCCCACTCTCTTCTGGCTTGTAGAGTTTCTGCCGAGAGATCCGCTGTTAATCTGATGGCTTCCCTTTGTGGGTAACCCGAACTTTCTCTCTGACTGCTCTTAACATTGTTTCCTTCATTTCAACTTTGGTGAATCTGACAATTATGTGTCTTGGAGTTGCTCTTCTCCAGGAGTGTCTTTGTGGCATTCTCTGTATTTCCTGAATTTGAATGTTGGTCTACCTTGCTAGGTTGGGGAAGTTCTCCTGGATAATACCCTCCAGAGTGTTTTCCAACTTGTTCCATTCTCCTAGTCACTTTCAGGTACACAAATCAGATGTAGAGTTGGTCTTTTCACATGGTCCCAAATTTTCTGGAGCCTTTGTTCATTTCTTTTTACTCTTTTTTCTGTAAACTTCTCTCCTCACTTCATTTCATTCATTTGACCTTCAATAACTGATACCCTTTCTACCAGTTGATCGAATTGGTTACTGAAGCCTGTGCCTTTGTCACGTAGTTCTCGTTTCATGGTTTTCATTTCTATCAGGTCGTTTAGGGACTTCTCCACATTGGTTATTCTAGTTAGTCATTCGTCAAATCTTTTTTCAAGGTTTTTAGTTTCATTGCACTTGGTTTGTACTTCCTCCTTTAACTCGGAGAAGTTTGATTGTATGAAGCCTTCTTCTCTCAACTCGTCAAAGTCATTCTCTGTCCAGCTTTGTTCCATTGCTAGCAAGGAGCTGCGTTCCTTTGGAGGGGGAGAGGTGCTCTGATTTTTAGAATTTTCAGCATTTCTGCACTGCTTTTTCCTCATCTTTGTGGTTTTATCTACTGTTGGTCTTTGATGATGGTGATGTACAGATGGGGTTTTGGTGTGGATGTCCTTTCTGTTTGTTAGTTTCCCTTCTAACAGTCAGGACGCTCAGCTGTAGGTCTCTTGGAGCTTGCTTGAGGTCCACTCCAGACCCTTTTTGCCTGGGTATCAGCAGCGGAAGCTGCAGAAGAGTGAATATTGCTGAGCAGCCAATGTTGCTCTCAGATCATTCCTCTGGAAGCTTCATCTCAGAGGTGTACCCAGCCATGTGAGTTGTGCAGTGTCAGTGTGTCCTTAGTGGGGATGTCTCCCAATTAGGCTACTCAGGAGTCAGGGACCGACTTGAGCAAGCAGTCTGTCTGTTCTCAGATCCCAAACTCTGTGCTGGGAGAACCACTACTCTCTTCAAAACTGTCAGACAGGGACATTTACATGTGCAGTGGTTTCTGCTGCCTTTTGTTTGGCTATGCCCTGTCCCCAGAGGTGGAGTCTACAGAGGCAGGCAGGCCTCCTTGAGCTGCAGTGGGCTCCACCTAGTTCAAGCTTCCTGGCTGCTTTGTTTACCTACTTAAACCTCAGCAATGACAGGCGCCCCTCCCCCAGCCTCGCTGCCACCTTGCAATTAGATCTCAGACTGCTGTGCTAGCATTGAGGGAGCCTCCATGGGCATGGGACCCTCCCAGCCAGGTGCAGGATGTGATCTCCTGGTGTGCCATTTGCTAAGACCCTTGGTAAAGTACAGTACTAGGATGGGAGTGACCTGATTTTCCAGGTGTTGTGTGTCACAGTTTCCCTTGGCTAGGAAAGGGAATTCCCTTCCCCCTTGTGCATCCCGGATGAGGCAATGCCTCACCCTGTTTCTGCTCTCATTCATTGGGCTGCACCCAATGTCCTGCATCCACTGTCCAAAATGTCCCAGTGAGATGAACCCAGAGCCTCTGTTGGAAATGCAGAAATCACGCATCTTCTGTGTTGTTCATGGTGGGAGGTGGAGGCTGGTGCTGTTCCTATTGGCCATCTTGGTGCCATCCCCCTTTTCATTTTTTAAATGAGGTCTCGCTCTGTGGTACAGGCTGTATCACAGTGACACGATCTTGGCTCACTGCAGTCTCCATCTTCCGGGTTCAAGTGATTCTCCCACCTCAGCACCCAAAGTAGCTGGGATTATATTGCGGGATCTGGCCAGCAGCCCACATTGCAACAGGCCTCTTTCTTTGTTCCCAGGCAGATTGGCAGGTCAAGAAATAAAACACACACACATGATAGTGAAAGCTGGGTCCGGGGAGGGTCATTGCCTTCTGGTCCTGTAATGCGACCAATGCACTGGATATACCAGCATTTATTATTAAGTTTAGTGAGGGCCGGGGTAGGTTAGTGAGGGATTTAGGGTTGTTTGATTATGAGGTGAGATGGTCACATGGGGATGAAGTAATTCTTTAACATAACACCAGTATGCACAAGTACAGTATACAGAGATAAGAATTTACAACATAGTGTGGGTGTCAGCAATTTGTAACAGAGCTGTGAAACAGAAATACAGTCCATCCATATCCTACGATTAACAAGATATTAATCAGCAATAACAGTTGCAGGAAAAGCTGATTGCAAACAATCAATGGAAACAGGACATGAAGCTAGACAACTGGTTAAACCAAAACATTCTCAGAAGAGAATATGCCTAAACCCTAAAGAGACCTAGAAGAGCCATGGCAAGGTAAGTGCATTTATAACCCTATCTTATCCATATGAACAGGCATCCCTCATGTGTTCATTTATAGGCTTTCAACAAGGGTTACATTCCATTCCCAGAGCTATGAACATCTACTTTTCTGGGATAGGAATCTTGGTGATGTGAAACCTCCCTGGCTACACGTCCATTTATAGGCTCTCTGCAGGGGGAAGTACATCACGTGCTGTTGGCTCATTCTGGCAGCCCAACCTGGCATTGTCTTTACACAGTCCTGCATGCAATTTTGTATTTACAATTGTCCCATGGTCTTGTCCACAGATCAGCCTCACAAAGGAAAAAGTCTGGATGGGGATACAGTGGAAACTTATCCTCTTAGTGACCTGGGGACATTGGCTTGAGATGAAGCCTCGCAGGAGTGGCAACTCCAGGTGATTTCTGTGCCTTTCCTATTTCCTGGGAGGTGGGCCAGGCCACAGTGCTAGCAGGAAGGGAACAGAACAGTCAGCCTACTTAGAGGGAGTGTCTGGAGAAGGCCTAGGGGTGGAGGAAGAAGCTGTGCAGGACAGGGCTTGCCAGTTAGAATGAAGTGGGAGGAAGATGAGGGACACAGAGAAGCAGAGAGAGGCAGAGACAGCATGGCAGTGAACAGTGGGGCCTACAGTGACTTCAGAGACCCCAGGGACCAGGTGCCCCCATTTCCACAGTCCAGGACCAGGGAGCCCTGAAAACCCTCCAGTGGCCAAAGAGCTTCAGAGTTATATATGAGGTGGGGTGGCTTTAAGGGCAAGAGGTAGTGGGGGATGAAACATGGGTGTCAGCCTCTGAAGGACAAGGGACAGGTGTGGCTAGAACTTCCTAGGATTCTGCATCCAAGATCCAGTCTCTAAAGTGGTTATAGATCATTGATTTCTTCATTCAATTCCTTCATTTGTTATGTGAGAGCACCTGAGTGTGTGTCTGTCACTGGGCCTGTGCTGGTGCAGGGTGTGAGTGGGGAAAACAAACAAGGTCCTCTCCTTTATTCTGTTATGCCAGTGACATGGACACTTTGGGAAACACAGGATTTCAGGTTCAGTGATAGGGGTTAAGATCTGAGGGGGAGGCCTGGATATTTTTTGCATTGCCTCTGACAGTTGAGGCAGGTGATTTACTTCTGGAGAACAGACTAATCAGCTGACCATTTGCTCTCACTCCTCTGAGGTTTGGATGCCGAAGATGAGAGGATTTGAGCCAATAAATGACTCTGAGGTCCTTGGAATCCAATAAGCCCTCACTTCTGGTGGAGGAGAGGATGGGCCTGTGGCTGCAGACAGACCTCATGTGACCCTGATGTGCCTTTTGTGTTTGTGTGACTCTGGTTCAGTGACTGTGCCTTCCTGTGCCTCAGTTTTCTCTCAGTCAAATAAGCTAAATGGTGAATGGACTGTGGCTTTTCATGCTATCTGTGAATAAATTATAGATTCTTCACAGCCACCTGACCTAATGCTTGGCACAGTGGAGGTGTTCACACAAACAGCATTTATTATTATTCACTTCCATGAGAGAACAGCTTTAAGTCAGATCCCTGTGGACAAGCTGCTGCCAGGTACATTTTCTCTCTTTTGTTTCTGCTTCTGGGGACATTAGACTCACAAAGCAGTTGGCTGATGGCCTACAAAGCTTGTCTTTCTGTCCTCTCCACTCTGAGTCTCCAGTGAAGAAAGCTCTGTCCTTGCCCAGATGAGGCTCTAAGGGCTGAGCCCTGGCTGCAGAGCAGCTCCAGGAGACATGGTCCTCAGACAGCTGGTGAATCCTTGGTCCCAGTAAGCCCTGCCACAACCCAGCCCTGGCACAGGCTCCTCAGCTTTATCTGGAGTAAGGATTTAGGGACAGGGGTCTGGGGTTGAGGCTTCTTGGGCTGAGCTTCTCTGAGAGTATCTCATGGGGCCTCTTAGCAAAGACCTGCTCAGTTCTCCAGGGTCTTTCTCAGGGTCAAGTTTATGAAGAGCACTTGAGGTGCTTGGCTGAGACTGATCTCCTCCTGCTAAGCACCCCCCCATCAGACTGTCCTTCCTGTGCAGCAAGTGTCTGCAGGGTCTGGAGGCAGGAAAGGAATTCTGATCTGTTGTAGTTTTTCTCCTCTGTGTGTGTCCTGCACTAAATGCCAAAACCCCAACATGGGACATAACGCAGAGTGGGACACAGGCACAGTCTAGGCCTGACAATCCTGTGTGTGCAAAGTAGAAATGACGCCATCCCCCAACACCCAGGGATCATGTGGAATCACTCACGGTATAAGGTGAAATGTCCAGTTACTCGTTTAATCTTATCACCTCGCTTTATGATTTGTATGGTGTAGGATCCTGTGTCATTTTGGGTGACATTCTGGATCAGCAGGGATGCATTGGAATATACTGTTTCTTGTCCACTGTATGCAGGCCCAAATATAATTGTATCAGTGTCTATTGTATATGCTGTAATGAATTGGTGGAGGTCCATTATTTGCCCTTTGTACCAGATGTAGCCAGTAAGATTCTGGGGCTAATTCTGGACAAGTAGAAGAGCATCCTTCCCCTCAGAAACTTTGTTTGGCTGGGCTTCAATCATGACTTGGGCAGTGGTGGGCGGGTTCCGGAAGATTAAAAGTGATGCTAGGAGGTGGAGAGAACATCAGGCAATATTGAGACCTATGTATTGGGGTGAATAGATGAGGCCCTGGGTCCTGAGAAGATCTCTTCAATCATCAGCCTTGAAGACTCACATGCACACACACATGCCCCTTTTGTGTGTGTGTGATTATGTGTTTATGTCCTAATCTCCTACTGGGTCAAGGTCAGTGGCACGACTCTCATTCTTTCAACACTTCTGACCTCAGCATTTTTCTCTTTGTAATCTGCTTTCCCAGAGGTCTGCACAGCTCCCTCCACACTACCCTTAGGTCCTGCTCACATCAGGGCATCATTAGACTTCTTTCCTGACACCTCCTTCAGAGACAATGGGTCTTCCCTTTCTGACCTTCCCTGCTCTGCTCCTCCGGAGCTCTCGCCAACACCTGACCTCACATTCTAGATCTCTTTGCATGTCTTTCTTCCTGCCCATGAGTGCGTGAGTTCCATGAGTACAGGGACTTTTGTGATCTTGGTTGCACCCCAGTGCCTTGGACAGGCTGCAGACTCCTGTACATGTGAGAGTTCCCAGGGCCCTCCATGCCCAGTGTGTTTTTTTCCCCCCAATTGCTGAGGTTTTCTGCTGACGACAGTGTTTCATGACCTGCTTATATTTTCATTTGAAGTGTCATCTGATAATGGTTATTATTATCATTTTAAAATGTGGTGACCAGTGATGATCAACCAGCAAAACAGAACACTTGAGATTTTCCTACCTCTTACCAATTCCAGTTCAATGTGATTTTCCTGTTTTGACCCCTGTTCCTCTCTGGTATATTTTCCCCTATCCAGACTCCAACAGAGCCTTCTTTCCTCTATTTTTTTTTTTTTTGAGACGGAGTCTCATACTGTCACCCAGTCTGTCATGCAGTGGCAGGATCTCAGCTCAGGGTTTCTCATTTCTTCCTGACCATTTTTGGTGTCCTCTCTTCTCTGCCCAGCTGATTGCCCTGTGATTACCACACCTTCCCAGTGGTGGTGTAGGAGGAAGTGGGGAGTTACCCAGGAACCCCGTGGAACATGGCTTATTGAGACACCGGAAGGAGAGCCTGGGACAGAGCAGGAGTTCAGAGCTGGAGGGATTCATCCCGACTTACTCCGTGGTCATGATGGGCTCAGCCCTCCATGTGCTGACATACCCAGGGATCTGTCCTGAGGGTTTTGACCTGGCCAAGCTGCTCTCTGTAGAGGAGGAACAGGCAGTCACCAGAGAGCCTGTCTGGAGGGACGCTGCTCACACCTGAGAGGGCGGTTGGGGGTTTGTTGTGTTCTGAGAGCAATGAGCAAGAATACCCCTTTCTCTCGGCAGGGACACAGGAGAGGTCTGTCTTCACAAGGGACAGCCGCGGGTAGGTGGCCACATCCTGGATGGTGCCTGTGTGTGACCATCACATGGGCTCTGAGCCCCACAGGGTGCAGCGGGCAGGCAGTTCACAGGGTGCCTGACTGATTCCCGGGGAGGCTGTGAGCCCTCAGGCAGCCACTGTTCTGTGTCAGCGCTAGGCTTGGCCTGGGGTACCCCAGAGAACAGGACAGATGGAGCAAGGGTGGGCATTTAGGGAGCAGTGACAGAAAGAGTTGATGAGGATGAAGGGAGGTCATGAGGGGAAAGCTTGCGATGTGGAGTCCCCAGCACCAGCGCTGCCCTGGGAGATGTCTTTTTAGCTGAGCCCAGGGAGGGAGCAGGTGTGTGGGGCAGGAGCTGCCTGCAGAGGGAGTGGTTAGGTTGGCGGCCGCCAGGTCAGGGAGGAGCTGACAGAGTCCGTGTGGGGAGCATGGAGGATGTTGAGGACTTGGGCCGAGGTGACCCTGGTGAGGGTGGACCCTGCTTGGCTATGGGTTCTGCTGAGGGAGGTCTGCATCCCCTGGGAAGGCTCCAGGCTGGAGGGACTCTGCCGCCCTCTGGTGGACTGGAAGGGAAGTGTGGGTGGCCGAAGTCCCAGGCCAGGCTGCGTGTTTTATTCCACAAGGATCTGCACATTTCACGCGAGGTCACACATATGTTATGTTACAGCTCCATCACCTTCCAGCCCCGTGAGTTCCATTCTCTGTGGCTCCACGTTCACTGTTCTCCCTCTTTCACAATCGGATGTCCTGAACGCAGATTTTTGTCACCTTCTGTGAGTTTGTGTTTGTGTGCAGTAGATGGTACTGTGTATACCCTGGGGGCAGTGATGTCTGGGGCTGAGCACTGCACATGGGCTTGGGAGCAGAAGAGGGAGCAGCAGGGCGGGAGGATCAATGCCATGGGAGCAGAGACAAGTCATTTTCATTTTCTCACTCCCAGGGACCAGAACCCAACATTCTGACTCCAGGTCGCAGTATCACACCCTGCTGGTGTCCCGAGATGTCATGAGTGCTCATAGTGTTATGTTGCCTTGGTATTCATTTTTTAAGGTGTAAATTTATTTGCCTCACATCAGAGGCAGGCCTGGGTCACCATGGCAGTTTTCAATACTGTATCTGGTTCAAGTTTCTCCAGTTGGTGGCCAGAGATAAAATCTTAGCGGTATCTCTCCTGCTTGGTGTGCTGGGCTCCTCTCTCTCCATGTACTTTCTTTAAACTGATAATTCTGACATTTGCCCTCACATTTAAAGTGACCGCTTCTCAGTCACAGCATGATCTCCTTGTCCCAGTGTTTGCTGCTCGCTTTAAACACATCCATTAAAGCTCCCTGCTGGAAACTTGTCAGATAACACCTGGACTTAATAAAGCCATCGGCTTACTGGTCTCTTCTCTCCTCCCTACCTGGGCTTACTGATAGCTGTATCTGTGGTCTCCAGGTGTGCTGGGTTCTCCCCAGTGTCTGTAAGTTGTAAAAACACACTTTCACGTTGTGGTTTTATCACTGTAGCCTCACATGCCATCCAGGGCCTGATATGGAGGCTGCCCTATGGGACCTGTGCTGGTTGAGCCCCTGCTGGAGCTCTTGTTTTGGGACCTCTGGTTCTTCTGGGGACAGGAGCTTCCAGCTAACTTGATTGAAAAAGTGATACATTTCATGGAAAACACTGGGTCAGATGATGTATTCATGGACTTCAGCTGCCATAACAAACACCTTAGCCTGGGTGAATTAAATAATAGAAAACTATTTTCCGCAATTCTGTGAATAATGTGCGTTTTAACCACTTTAAAATGTGCAATCAAGTGGAAATAACCACATACACAGTGTTCAGTTACCATCACCACTATTTTTCCTGGAAAATTTTTATCATTTTAAACTGTAACTTTGCATCTTTTAAACAATAATAACTCCCTGTATTTTCCACCCTAGATCTTGATCATCTCTACTCTCTATGAATTTGCCTATTCTTGATGTTTCCTGTAAATGTAATTATACATATTTGTTATTTTGTTTCTGACATATTTCACTTAGCATAATGTTTCCAAAGACCATGCATGTTCCAGCAGATGTCAGAGCTTCATTCCTCTTTAAGGCAGATTGACATTCTGTTGTATGTGTGACCACATTTGTTCATTCATGTGTTGATGAACACTTGGATTGTTTTCACATTTTATTTTTGTGAGTAATGCTGCAATCAACTTTCCCATATGAATACCTGTTTGAGTCCCTGGATTCAATTCTTTGGGTATATACCTAGGAACAGATGCTGTTTCACATGAGAATTCTATGATTAGCTTCTTGAGGAACAGCACAACTGTTTTTCCTAGTTGCTGTACCTTTCTATAATCTCACCAGCAATGTATGAGGATTCCAAATTCTACATAAGGCTTTCACTTGTTATTTAACCTTTGAAAAGAATGGTAGCCATATTTGTAGGTGTAGTGTGATATCTCCTTGTGGCTTTGACTTTGTATTTTCCTAATGACTAATGATGTTGAGTTTCTTTTCATGTCCCTCTTGATGATTTGCAAATCTTCTTTGAAGAAATGTCTATTTGAGTCCTTTGCCCATTTATATAAATTGGGTGGTTTGTCTTTGTGTTATTGAGTTGTGGCCATTCTTTATATATTCTGGGCATGAAACCATTGTCTGATTGATTTGCAAATATTATGTCTCATCCTGTGTTTGGTCTTTTTATTTTCTTGATAATATTCTTTGATGCACAAAAGGCTTGCATCTTTAGCCCAATTTATCTATTTTTCCTTTTTGTTTTTCATGCATTTGGGTCATACCTGAGAATCCATGGCACATTTGAGGTCATTAAATTTTACCCCTATGTCTTTTTCTAAGATGTTTTTGTGGTTATAGATCTTATAATTAACTCACTGATTCATTTTTAGATAATTGTTTGATATGGTTGGAAGTATAGTTCTCTAAGTTTATTGTTTTGCATGTTTTTGTCTAGTTGTTTCTGCACCGTTATTGGAGAGGATGATTGTTCCTCCATTAAATTATCTTGACACCCTTATGCAAGAGCAATGAACTATAAGGGTGAGCATTTATTTCTGGACTCTCAATTCTATCCCTTTGACCCCTATTTGTATTTTTATGCCAGCAGCCTCTGTTTTTAATAGTTTAATGTTTTGTGAGATATGAAATAAGAAAGTTCAATTTCTGCATTTTCTTTGGCAAAATTGTTTTGGCTCTTTCAAGGGTACTTTTTTAAAAGCAAGGAGGCCAATATTGTGCAGTTGGAAAGCCGTTTCTGTATTCTTTCAGAGGGGAATTTTGCTGTCGAGGGAGCTTTTCAGGAACTTTATCAAAGTAGGTAAATTATCACCACTTCCATTGCTGAGGTACTGTGTTAAAATGTGTGTTGCCTCCCGTTGAGGAATTGAGAGACCCTGGAAGCACTTGCCCATGTGGTGAGGGACAGTGAGCTCCTTCATGAGGGGCACAGAAGACATTGTTTTGGGACACAATGTTGTCAGGGAAGGTGTGTGCATCTCTACTTCTTTATTTTTTTGTACAGATTGCATCTCAGCTAGACGTACTAGATATTGAAATCTTTGTTCATTCTCTTGGTTCTGGGTTAGCTGACCTGTCAGCTGGAGCTGGAGGACATGCCTGGCAGGGGATTGACCCCCATGGGAAAGAGCAGGGCTCAGCTGAGTGAAGGCAGCTGGAACCCAGAGAAGCAAGTGAGGTCTGACTCTTAGAAGCCAAAGACCAGCAGGTAGGTGTCCTCAGGGGCAAATGGACTGCACTGGTACCCATTGCAGTGGACTGGAAAAAGGTAAGAGGCTTTGGATATTCCATTTTCTCTCCCAGCTCTTCAGCAGGAGATTTGGGCCCTGGGCTGGTACTGTCCTGCATCAGGGGCAGGATAGACAGTAATGGCGGCATATCAGGCCTAAGTCCATGTCATCCTCTCAGGCATTGCCACTGAAGATGAAGAATTTTGTTCAGAGGCCTAGCCTTGGCACATGGGAGGAACCACCTCATTAAAATTAATTTAAGGAAACAGTATGCATGCTTTATTCTTCTGGAATAATTATTAATGTCATTTTTTGCAATGTATCTCTTAAAGGAATGGTGAGAATCATCTACATAATGTATGTTTTAGGTTGTCCTTTCTATAATTACAGTTTTCACATGTTCTTCTAGAAACCATTTCCTTTGGAAACACACAGGCAGTATCTCTGTGTTCATTTCTACTGGGAAATCTTTATGCAGGGTGGAGAGAGTCACATTTCCTAATGAGAGATGGAAAGCATCTGACTACCAGAAAACGTGTCCAAATGCTGCTGGTATGAGCATGGGGCTGCAGGTGGAGATCAGTTTAAGGAGGTGTCAGGCAAAGTAATTTTGAAAGTCTTTTTTTTTTTTTTTTTTAACAAAATCATGGGCAGAAGCCACCATCTGGACCAACCACACGTTGGAATTGATGAGGGAAAGAAATGGAACTCAGAAATTGAGAATGGAATCCAGGAGTGGCAAGAGGTTTGAGAGGTCGACGGGTGTGAGAGGTAAATGAGTGATGGATGAGAATGTTCAAAACGTCTTCTTTCTCCATAATAAGAGAGCATTTGAGGTCCCTGAGCCAGACAGCGTACAGGCCAGGAACCTAAATGCTACCATTCATAGATAGCCAAGATGGCCCTAAGATGGTGAGAGAATCAGAATGGGGTTTGGGTTTACATTGTGCATTTTTTTCTCCCAATATCTACAGAATTCCCTACATCCCACTTTTTAATGTAACCCAGTTGGTGTCATTACCTTTCGCAGTTCCAGACCTTTCTGGTTCATGGTTACAGACCCTTGGAAAACCCATATCCTTTCTGCTGTGAGATACAGACAGCCATGTGGCATCACCCCTAAACATGCCTTCTGGGACATCAAATTGCTGATTAAGTAAAAGTCATTTCAGTAGCTATTGAAGACCTTCATTTTACCCCTCTCACACTTGTAATTCTTCTACCAAGAGGTGATGGTGATTTGCTTTAATAGATTAGTGTAGATTAATGCTTCTGCCAGGGGCAATTTTTTAGTTTTTAAAAGCATTGGCCAAGTCTGGACACATCGCTTTTTGTCAGAGCTGAGGGAGGGAGTCCTGCTGGCCTTGAGTGGGTAGAGTCCCCAGATAGTTCTGGACATTCTAGAGCTCACAGAGCCCGACCAGCATGACCACTATAAAGTTCAATACTGAGGAGGAGTGGAGAGCCCGACGTGCCTCCCCTAGCTTCCCTGGAGCTTTTTACCTTCTTCTTCCATCAGTCTCTACCACTTTCTCACCTCAACTTGCTCCTTGAACCTGAATGCCCTCCACTTGAACTTTCCCTTAGCTTAAGACCTGCTGTACTCTCTCAACTTCCTTGGCCCCTTTCTGATCCTTAGCAGGGTGTCCTCTAGAGGGGATCCTCACCTTTCCTGGAGCTTTCCAGGATCCAGATGCCCCTGTCCTTTGTGGGCACCAGGGATATGGCCATGTGCCTCTGTTCCTAAAGGTCCTGTCACTCAAGAGCTTTGTGTGAGAGCAACTGAAGTCATATTACCCTCCCCTGCTTTTCTTGGAACATAAAAATATGTACAAACCTTGTAGAGTAAAATTTCTTAATGCATGTCAAAATTTAAAAAAGATATATTTTTGCCTTCCAAACTTTACTGGGAAAAATTTATCACATTCCCAGTCATGAAAAATGACACTTAATCAGGGTTATTCACTATATTGTTTGTTTAACAGCAAAATATTGGGAAAAACCTAGACTTTCACCAGCATGATGCTAATTCAACAGAATACCTTTTGTCTACACAATAGAATATGATGCAGCTGCATAAAAAGTATAGCCTCTTTCAGCTATTCCTACGGAACCACCTGCATGTTCTATTTTAATTATAACATCTAAACATCTCAGAATAAGATGCAGTTTTTGTAGTAGATCTGACCTTAGAACATTATTTTTACCTTTTTTTTTTGTTTTTTTTTTAAAGAGAGAGTGTCTCACTCTGTTACCCAGGCTGAAGTGCAGTGGCGAGATCATAATTGACTGCAGCCTCAACCTTGTGAGCTCAAGCGATCCCCCTGCCTCAGCCTCCTGAGTAGCTGGATCACAGGCATGTGCCAGAGTGCCTAGCTAATTGTTTGTGTTTGTTTCTGTAGAGATGGGGTTTCACCCAGGTTGGTGAAACCCCAGGCTGGTTTCAAACTTCTGGGCTCAAGGGATCTGCCCACTTTCACTCCCAAAATGCTGGAATTACAAGCAAGTGTCATCACACCTGATTCTGCCTTTTTTAAAAAAAAAATTTGGACTGCAGTCTACTCACTCATCTCTTTCCCCATCAGGTGATTTCTGTTTTTCCTCTATTTCTGTACTGTATATCCATGCCAAAATCCAGATGTATTTGCTTTTGTTTAGGATTATATATATATATTTTTTTAAGAGAAGCCTTAGGAATGGTCTCCTAGCTGATTTTCAGAATTCTAACCTTCACTGTCTAAGCCATGATTTGCATTTCTGGATACCGATTAGAGTCAATTGTAGGGCATTTAAAGCCTAACAATACCTGTACCATCCCTCAAGTGTATCTCATTTGGCTGATGTGTGGTGTGGCCCAGGGATGGTTGTTTAAAAATAGTTTCAAGGAAAAGGGTCATTTTGCAGTGGAGGAACTTTAGCCCAGTGATCACAGTTAACATCCCCAGTAATCAGTGTTAACGATATCTCAGGGCCTTGTAATATAATGGATGGGGAAGGTGCAGCATCATCCCTGTAGTGTTCTTGTACAAAGTGTATAACCTGAGTTTAATCATGAGAAAGTAATAGAAAAGTCCAAACTGAGGTTCATTCTACAAAATAAGTAACCAATGCTCTTCAAAAATGTGAAGCTCTTAAAGGTAAATCCTAACTTTCCCAGATTGAAGGAGACTGAGAGAACAGTACAACAAAAAGCAATATGTGATACTAGATTGGATTCTGGTCCAGAAAAAGAACGTTAGTCAGAAGATAGAGGGGATTTGGATAAGGTCTGTACAGGCATTCATTTTACAGTGTTAATAATCATTTATTGATTTTGATTATTAGGTGCATATCTATAATGTTAATATTTGGGGAAGTCGAATGAAAAGCATATGAGGACTTTGCCTATTTTTGGAACATTTTTGAAAGTCAAATTATTTCAAAATTAAACATGAAAAGAAAAGAAATATAGGTCTTTTAGATATTTCTATTAAGTTTCCAAAGTTGAAGATCATTTCCCAACTTCTCTTACCTAATACTGGTCAGAGTACTCTTCCTGGAAATCCTGTTTGTCATGTTTGTGACCTTCTCAAAGCTTTCCAGTGACTTTTCTTATCTGTAGGATGAAGTTCCCATTATGTAGGCTGCCATTCAGTGTTCTCATAGCATGGCCTGAATCTTCCTTTTTTTTTGATCTGTGTTGAAAGACCTGACCAACATTTTACTTTCTTATGGCCAAACTTGTTCTAATTTTTTCTTGCTTGTCTGATGCCCTTCTCTGTCTTTTCAACTGTGGGACTTCAGTCAAGGTGGTGGGAAATATTTTAGAAGAAAATTTATAAAGATAGTTATAGGAAATAGTCACAAACCTTCTTGGAAGTCTGGGGGTTTGCAGTGGTTCAGTAAAAGGTTTGGCTGAAGGCAGCTGAATTATCTTAAAAGCTTAGGGCATAGATACACAGGAATGTAGAGGAGTTTATCTAAATAGCTTGTTTTCTCAGGCAGTCCTAAAACCAACATTTAATCTTATGCTGAGAGAACTACTCTGGGGGAGGTCAGCAATGTTAGTTACCTTCTAGTCGTGTTTACTCAAGACATTTGTCATTTAATCTTTACTAAATAAATGCAGACTTCACTGGTTGATCAGGGCCCCTGCTGCTAACTCTTTACCAAATGCTTCTAGGTATCCATGAGGGACTGGGCCACCTAGCCTGCTCTTTCACTGGTTATTAGTGTCTGAGTGTGTTTGTTCATCCTTTGCTGGGTCAGGGTCTGCCAGTCGGACCCACACAGTTGGTGCCCAGGTCTGAGGTATAGCTGCAAATAATCATGACAGAACCTTCGAAAACTAAGGTGAAGGCTGTGCAGTTGGTAAACCAGTAAGTCAACAAGTCAGTAAGTCAGTTGGTCATCGGTGCCCACTTAGGATCTCCAATTTTGAGGGATTTTTCAGGGTAGGGTTTTATCACGGGGCAACAGTTATCAGCACAATAGGAGCAGTATCTAAAAGTATTCAAAGAACTGCTTAAAGCCACTGGAGCCTCGGTTTTGCAGGCTCAATTAAGGGACCTAATGCAAATTGTATCACTTAACCTATGGTTCCCAAAAGAAGGTAAGCTAGACTTAGAGCTTTGGGAACAAGTAGGAAGAAATCTTTTTTTTTTTTTTTTTTGAGACAGATACGGGAAACAGAAAAGGTGGAGATGTTGGAGTTTAGTCAGGGTGATGGAAAATATTTTAGAGGAAAAATTATAAAGATAGTTATAGGAAATAGTCACAAATCTTCTTGGAAGGCCGGGGAGGTTGCATAGCTTCAGTAAAAGATTTGACTGAAGGCAGCTGAATTCTCTTAAATGGTGTAGCTACTTAGGATTGTAGAGGAGTTTACTCAGGTGGTCTTAAGAACACCCTTTGATTATCTGCAGGTTCGTGATTGCTCTCTACTTGGGAGGTTGGTAATGTCAATTACCCTCTAGTGGTGTTTACTCAAGATGTTTGTAATTTAATCTGTACTCAATAAATGCAAACTTAGCTGGCTGATTGGGACCACGGCTGCTAACTCTTTTCCGGAACTTTCTTGGTATGTGTGAGTGGCTAGGCAGCCCAGCCCCATCTTTCGTTGGATATTTGTGTCTGAGTATATTTGTTCATCCGTCGCTGTTTCAGGGTCTGCAGGTCCAACTCAGACACTCAACCTCCTTAACTGTTTATTGTCCTAAGGCCCATTTCAGACCCTGTCTTTTCAATGACGTCTGTATGGTTATTTCTGTTTGATGCAACCAACTTTCCTTTCTTTGAATTCTGGTAGGTACAATTGTGTAGAATGAAATGCGAGTTATATATTTTTTATTATTTTAGGAAAAAGAAGCTAATTTATTCTGCTCATTAAAAGTTTCCTTTTTAAAACAAATTTTAAAATTTTGAATGGAGAAGGATTAGAGATTAAATTGCTGATGTTTGAAATTCTTTGTGGTTGTTTAAAAAAATGCTTGTTTTAGTTTCTAAGGGTACATGTGTAGGTCTTTTATATAAAACCCCATGTCACGGGGGTTTGATGTACAGATTATATCATCAATTAGATACTAGGGCTAATACTCAATAATTATTTTTTCTTCTGTTGTTTTGCCTCTCACCCTCCACCCTCAAGTAGATCCTGGTGTGTGTTGCTCCCATCGCGTCCATGTATTCTCTTTATTTAGTGCCCACTTATACATGCAATATTTCATTTTCTGGTTCCTGCATTAGTTTGTTAAGGATATTATTCTCTAGCTTCATTTATGTTCTTGCAATAGACAAGATCTCATTTTTTTTTTTATGGGTAGGTTGATTCCGTGTCTTTTCTGTAGCAAATAGTGCTGCAATGAAAATTTGTGTGCATGTGTCTTTATGGTAGAATCATTTATATTCCTCTGGGTATATAACCTGTAATGAGATTGCAGGGTCAAGTGGTAGTTTTGCTTTTAGCCCTTTGAGGAATTGTCACACTGCTTTCCACAATGATTGAACTAATTGACACTTCCACCAACAGTGTACAAGCATTCCTTTTTCTGTAACTTTGCCAGCATGTTATCTTTTTATTTTTTGATAATAGCCATTCTGATTGGTGTGAAACAGTGTCTGGTTGTGGTTTTGATTTATATTTCTGTAATGATCAGTGATATTGAGCTGTTTCATGTGCTGTAGGCCAGATGTATAACTTGTTTTAAAAAGTGTCTCTCCATATCCTTTGCCCACTTTTTAATTTTTTTCTTGTAAATTTATTTAAGTTTCGTATAGATGCTGGATATCAGACCTTTGTCAAATGCATAGTTTCTAAATATTTTCTATCATTTTTTAGCTTGTCTGTTCACTCTGTTGATAGTTTCTTTAGCTGGAAGCATGAATTTTAGATTTAGATATGTGAGTCTGAGTCCTGGTTCTGCCTTTAATGGGCTCTGAGATAAGGGACAACTTCATCGATGTTTTGGGATAGATAGATAATAGTGACTGATTAAAGGGTCATTGTGAGCATTATATGAGGTGCAAACATAAAGGTCTCTAGTGCATAGCAGATTTTTTCCTCTTCATTATCATCTTCACGTGTATATTCTCTCATAAAGCAAGGTCACATCAATTGTAACTTTAAGCGTGCAGTCTAAGTCTAGCTCCTAAAACTAAAGTCTGTTAGACTTTACACTGATAATACTTTTTTTCTATGTACAGAATAAAGACAAGATGAGACCCAATGTTCTTCCCCCTACTTGTCTCTTCTTACCTGCCTTCCCCTTTAAGATGCTGTATAAATGCCAGACCTCCTGAAAACCTCCTCAAAGACGTAACAAGCCACAAAGTGTTTCTACAACTTGTGTTTTTCTAGGATATGCCCTCAAGCTCTGGTCAAATAAACCTCAATTGATTCAGAAACTTGAATCAGGTACTCAATTTGGTTAACATTTTGCCAACCATGAAGGGGTTCTCTTAATGGAGTTTAGAACCTTTGACCTGCAGTGCTCCTTTTTTTGTTCATGCTCAGTACCAACTATAGAGCTTTAGTTTTGACCAATCATGTGACCTTCTGAGAATTTAATCCTACTTTCTCTTGAGGTCCCTACTTTCTCCGATTTTTTTGTCTGAGATCTGAGTTTTGTTTTTTCATGGAACTCCTCTCCTCATGGAGCTTTGCTCACTTCCAAAAAGGAACAGCAGTTTCATGCTCCTGTGACAATGGAGAGCAGACTACAGCTTGGTCCCTGCTCAACTAAGGAGCTGGTTTGGGGTTTTGTGTTAGAATTTGGTAACTGCAGGATAAGACTTATTAGTACTTCATTCTAACCTCTCCTTATGCTTAGAATGTTCAACAGTATGTAAATAGTGTAATTGCTATTTGTATTTCTTTTTTTTTTTTAAATCATTCTTCCTTTGGATTTGACCAACTCTTCACCCTGTCTAATGTCCAAAACCCTTTCACTTGGTCAAATCGAAATCTAACAGGAGCACTACATTATGATGAAGCAGTTCTTCAAATTGGCTAAAGTTCTGTAACTGCAGAACATCCAATTCCACCTCCAGAAACACTTGTTAGCTGAAGAAAATAAAAATATTTTTAACCCACGACGTAGTTCTTTGACAAATTTTGATGTGTCTATCAGAGGGCCAACAAATATAAGTGGCCCTGTACAGTTTTATATAAAACTTTTATATAAAAGGCCCTGCCTTTTGTGGAAAAAAATCTACAACATAGAGAATCATTATTAACGCAGGTATGTCTTCCCTTATCTGGATCTGGGAGAAATGGACTGAATCTGATACCTTGAAGATAAAACATTTAGCATTGATTTTTCTCTGAGGGCTGCTACCTGCAAGGTTTCACTGACACAAGACCAGCTTTGCTAAGTGAACTTCTTTTCTTTCTTCCATGACCTGTATTACCACTGAAACCTGATTTACTGCTGTAATCTTGTTTTGGATGTGCAGAAATGCAGAAAAATAGTAAGTCAGCTAAAGGATAAAAATGTATTAGTCTCAAGTTTCCCGGCTTCTCTCTGTGCATTCTTTTCAATTGGATGGTAAAAATCACTGTTTCCTCCACCAAATTTTTATTAATGGGAGAAGATTTGTGTTGTACTAGTCTTGGTGTAGTAATTCTTGTGTACTTTTTAGTGATATTGGGGTGTGAATATTTTGATTGTTTAATCCATTTCCTCCCAGAAATAGTCTTTTCCTTTATCTCTTTCCTTTAGTGTTGTTCATAAAGGGAGGTACTGGATAAAGTTTTCTCATCTTGTCATATGTCATTGAGGGTGTGATTTGTGACCGTGTCAGAGCACTCACTCTTGATCTCCACTATCAGGGGGAGGAATCATTTTTGAGTCATTATTAGGTGACCAGCCTTAACATGGCTAAGAACTTGAGGTTTTTTATTTTTTCTTTTGTTTTCTAAATGTGTTAAGCTCCCAGGAGGGCTTGTCATAAGCAGTCCCATCCATCATGGACTTTTGTCATCTCAAGTCTTTTTGCTTAGACAGGGCTATGGCAACATGAGTGTTTTGCTTTCCTAAGCCTATTCCTGAGAGTACATATTTTATTTTGTTGGGGTGGGGAAAAGATCTTTGGGATTGGTTTTTCACTGAAGAGGTTGTTGCATCGAGTCACTTAAAATCAATACACCACTGGAAATTCTAATAGTCCATGGCCAGAAGATGGATTCTTTAAATTGGGACTTCTAATTTAAAAACCTATTTTAGAGCACTTTTATTCCAAACGGTTGATCAGAGGGTTGAATTTCAAAGAAAGACAACTAATAGTGTTATGGCTAGCCTTAAAATTTCTTTTGACTAAATTACAGAGCAAAAATCTGACTTAAAACAAAGCTAATTTTTTTTTGTAAACTCAAACTGCTTGCCTTAGATCCTCTGAGAAAATAAGAATAAAAACCACTTTACCTTGTCATTGAAGAGTTTAAAAAATTTTATGCTTCTACTCCTGCATCCTGGATTTAATTTTGGATGAGGGAACCAGCCTTATTTGTTTTGATATTTGTGTGAGTTTTGAGTTTGAGTTGCTCCTTCACCTCTTTGGTGATGTCTCATACATGCTTGGCTAAGCCAAAATCTTGGTTAAGGCTTATTTCATTTGGGAGGACACTTTTGGTTAAAAAATAAAACCAAACACCAGAAATATCAGGTGTTTGTCCTATCTAAAATCTGATAATAAGAAATCTGTGGCCAGGCGCAGTGGCTCATGCCTGTAATCCCAGCACTTTGGGAGGCCGAGGTGGGTGGATCACGAGGTCAGGAGATCAAAACCATCCTGGGTAACACAGTGAAACCCCGTCTCTACTAAACATACTAAAAATTAGCCGGGCATGGTGGCAGGTGCCTATAGTCCCATCTGCTCGGGAGGCTGAGGCAGGAGAATGGTGTGAACCTGGGAGGTGGAGTTTGCAGTGAGTTGAAATCACACCACTGCACTCCAGGATAGGTGACAGAGCAAGACTCTGTCTCAACAACAACACAAAAAAAAAAAAAAAAAAAGAAAAGAAAAGAAAAAAAGGAAAAGGAAAAAATCTGAAAGTGTTAAGAGTAGGTAGCTGGTCAGACACGAGCAGGGCAGGAGAGATCCTTCCACCTCCACCCACTAGAAATGTCAAGTGAATATCACCAGGTGATGGTCAAGCCAGGTGGTTTTTAACTGTCTCTCTAAAGTAGTAATTGGTTGCAGGTAGTGCCAGAGAGACAGTCTCACAATAGATAGAATACACCTGCAACAGGTGATCAGCAGCTTCTGGAAAAGTTGTCAGATATTGAGCAACTGGGCTGAAATATATGCATTAAGAGGCAACATAATAGTCTGGTATATGACCTTCAGGGACTTTTTTTTTTTTTTCATTTTAGAAGCATTTTGTAGGAACTATGTTTTTAAATTTTTTATTATTTTATTTTATTTTTAAATCTTTTCTTTCCGTAGGTTTTTGGGGATTTGGTATTTAGTTACATAAGTTCTCTAGTGGTGATTTGTGAGATTTTGGTGCACCCATCACCTGAGCAGTATACAATGAATTCAATTTGTAGTCTTTTATCCCTCATCCCCTTCCCAACCTTTTCCCCAAGTCTATTTTATTATTCTTATGCCTTTGCATCCTCATAGCTTAACTCCCACTTATGATGAGAGCTTTCAGCGTTTGGTTTTCCATTTCTGAGTTACTTCACTTAGAATAATAGTCTCCAGTTTCTTCCAGGTTGCAGTGAATGCCATTAATTCATTGCTTTTCTGGCTGAGTAGTATTCAATCATATATATACAACAATTTCTTTATCCACTCATTTATAGTTCACATTCCCACCAGCAGTGTACATGTGTTCCCTTTTCACTGCTTCCACATCAACATCTACTATTTTTATTTATTTATTTTTGAGATGGATGGAGTCTTGCTCTTTCACCCAGGTTGGAGTGCAGTGGCATGATCTTGGCTCACTGTAACCTCTGCCTCCCAGGTTCAAGCCATTCTTCTGCCTCAGCCTCTGGAGCAGCTGGGATTACAGGCATGTGCCACCTCACCTGGGTAATTTTTTTGGTATTTTTAGTAGAGACAGGGTTTCACCATGTTGTACATGCTGGTGTCAAAATCCTGACCTTAAGTGATCTACCCATCTTGGGCTCCCAAAGTGTTGGGATTACAGGTGTAAGCCACTGTGCCTGGCCAACAATTATTATTTTTTCATTCTTTGATTATGAACATTCTTGCAGGAGTAAGATGGTACCACATTGTAGTTTTGATTTGCATTTCCCTGATCATTAGTGATATTGAACATTTTTTCCTATGCTTGTTGGCCATTTGTGTATCTTCTTTTGAGAATTGTTTATTCACATACTTAGCTGATTTTTTAATGGGATTGTTTGCTTGTTTGCTAATTTGTTTGAGTTTCTTGTAGATTCTGGATATTGGTTATCTTTCAGATGTAAAGATTGTGAAGATTTTCTTTCACTCTCTGGGTTATATATTTAGTCTGCTGACTGTTGCTTTGCTGTGCAGAAGCTCTTTAGTTTTTTTTATTTATTTATTTTTGCTTTTGTTGCATTTGTTTTTGGGTTCTTGGTCATGAACATTTCACCTAAGCCAATGTCTAGAAGGGTTTTTCCAATGTCATCTTCTAGAATTTTTATAGTTTCAGGTCTTAGATTTAAGTCCTTGATTCATCTTGAGTTGATTTTTGTATAAGATGAGAGATGGGGATCCAATTTTATTCTCCTACTTTTGGCTTGCCAATTATTTCAGCACCATTTGTTGAATAAGGTGTCCTTTACCCATTTTATGTTTTTGTTTTCTTTGTAAGGATAAGTTGGTTGTAAGTATTTAGGTTTACTTCTGGGATCTGTATTCTGTTCCATTGGTCTATGTGCCTAGTTTTATACCAGCACCATTCTGTTTTGGTGACTATGGACTTAGAGTATTGTTTGAAGTCAGGTGTTGTGACACCACCAGATTTGTTCTTTTTGCTTAGTCTTGTTTTGGGTATGTTGGCTTTTGTTTGGTTCCACATGAATTTTAGAATTGTTTTTTCTAGTTCTGTGAAGAATGATGGTGGCATTTTAATGGGAATTGCATTGAATCGGTAGATTGCTTTTGTCAGTGTGGTCATTGTCACAATAATGATTCTATTCATCCTTGAGCATGGGGTCCATTTTTATTTTTTGCATCATCTGTGATTTCTTTCAACAGTGTTTTGTAGTTTTTCTTGAGGTATTTCACCTCCTTGTTTGGATATATTCCTAGTTATTATTTCTTTATAACTGCTGTCGTAAAAGGGGTTCAGTTCTTGAATTGATTCTCTACTTGGTCACTGTTGTTGTGTAGCAGAGCTACTGATTTGTGCACATTAATTTTGTATACTGGAACTTTGCTGAATTCATTTATCTGTTCTAGCAGCTTTTTGGAGTCGTTAGGGTCTTCTAGGTATACGATTATATCATCAGCAAACAGCGACAGTTTTACTTCCTCTTTACCACTTTGGATGCCTTTTATTTATTTCCCTTGTTTGATTGATTTGGCTAGGACTTTCAGTACTCTGTTGAATAAAAGTGGTGAGAGCGGCCATCCTTGTCTTGTTCCCCTGCTGAGAGTGAATGCTTTCAAGTTGTTCTCATTCAGTATTATGTTGGCTGTGGGTTTGTGTGCCAATTTTGCTGAGCGTTTTAATCATAAAACGATGCTGGATGTTGTCAAGTACCTTTTCAGTGTCTATTGAGAGGATCATGTGATTTTTAAATTCTGTTTATGTGCTGTACCACATTTATTGTCTTGTGTATGTAGAACCATTCCTGCATCCCTATTATGAAACCTACTTGATCACGGTGGATTATGTTTTTGATGTGTTGTTGGATTCAATTAGCTAGTATTTTGTTAAGAATTTCTGCATCTGTGTGCATCAGGGATTTTGGTCTATAGTTTACTTTGTTATGTCCTTTTCTGGTTTTGGTATTAGGGTGATACTGGCTTCATAGAATGATTTAGGGAGAATTCCATCTTTTTATAGCATGTGGAATTGTCCTTGAATTTGTTTTGTTTTGTTGTTAATTTTTAAATTATCTTTTCAATCTTGCTGCTTTTTGTTGGCCTGTTCAGCGTTTCTAATTCTTTCTGATTTAATCTAGGAGGGTTTTATATTTCCAGGAATTTATTCATCCCCTCTAGATTTTCTAGTTTATGCACATTAATGTGTTCATAGTACCTTTGAATGATCTTTGTATTTCTGTGGTGTTGGTGGTAATAGCTCCCATTTCATTTCTAATTGAGCTCATTTGACTCTTCTCTGTTCTTTTCTTATTTAATCTTGCCAATGGTCTATCAATTTTATTTGTTTTTCCAAAAAGCCAGTTAGGTACATTTTATTTGTAGTTTCTACTATTTTGTTTCAACTTCATTTAGTTCTGCTTTGATCTTGGTTATTTTCTTTCTTCTGCTGGGTTTTGGTTTGGTGTGTTCTTGTTTCTTGAATTTCTAGAAATGCAACCTTAGATTGTCTACTTGTGCTCTTTCAGTCTTTTTGATGTAGACATTTAAGGCTTTGAACTTTTAGCACACTCTTTGCAGAATTCCAGATGCTTTGATAGGATGCATCACTATTGTTCAGTTCAAAGAAGTGTTAATTTTCTTGATTTCATATTTGACCCAATGATCATTCAGGAGCAAGTTATTTAATTTCCATGTGTTTGCATGGTTTTGAAGGCTCCTTTTGGAGTTGATTTCCAGTTTTATTCTACTGTTGTCTGAGAGAATACTTCATATAATTTCAATTTTCTTACATTTTTTGAGACTTGTTTAGTGGCCTATCATATGGCCTATCTTGAAGAAAGTTCCATGTGCTGATGAATAGAATGTATATTCTGGGATGTTGGGTCAAATATTCTGTAAATATGTCTTAAGTCTCTTTGATCTAGGGCATAGTTTAAATCCATTGTTTGTTTCTTGACTTTGTCTTGATGACCTGTCTAGTGCTGTCAGTGGAGTACTGAAGTCCCTCACTATTATTGTGTTGTGTCTACCTCATTTCTTAGGTCTAGTAGTTGGGAGTTCCAGTGTTAGGTGCATATGTATTTAGGATTGTGATATTTTTCTGTTGGACAAGTCCTTTCATTATTATATAATGTCCGTCTTTGTCTTTTTTTAACTGCTGTTGCTTTAAAGTTAGTTTTTTCTAATGTAAGAATAGTTACTCCTGCTCTTTTGTGGCCATTTGCATGGGGTGTCTTCTTCTACCTTTTACCTTAAGTTTATATGACCCTTTATGGTTAGGGGACTCTCTTGAGGGCAGCAGATACTTGCTTGGTGCGTTATTATCAATTCTGCAATTCTGTATCTTTTAAGTGAAGCATTTAGACCACTTACATTCAATGTTAGTATTGAGATGTGAGATACTGTTCCATTCATCCTGCTATTTGTTGCCTGGATACCTTGGTTTTATTCATTTATTTATTGTATTATTGTTTTATAGGTTCTGTGAGATTCATGCTTAAAGACGTTCTGTGTTGATGTGTTTCCAGGATTTGTTTCAATATTCAGAACTCCTTTGAGCAGTTATTGTAGTGCTGGCTTGGTAGTGGCAAATTCTCTCAGCATTTTTTTGTCTGAAAAAGACTGTTATCTTTCCTTTATTTATGGACTTTAGTTTTGCTGGATATAAAATTCTTGGCTGATAATTTTTTTAAGGATGCTGCAGATAGGTATGCATGCTCATTTGAGGTGTTCTTCTGTTATTGAAGATTACTAAAATCACATGTGTTAAAAAGCATTTGGGATTATTTACTTAATTGAGTACTCATTTATTTTTATATTAATCTGATACCATGTATAAACACTATATAAACATAGATATGGACATATACATATATGTGATACAACATACAACATATACATGTGCACATAAAGATAGAGGGAGACAGAAATACTTTAGATTTTTTATTTTAAAACTTTATGCGTGGAACCCATAAAACTCACTATTTTTAAAAAAAAGGTGTGTATTAAATTGTGCTTTTGTAAATAGAAAAATAACATTTATCTGAGGAAGCCCTCGCTGAGTTATAGAGAAAGTAGGTAGTAAATTTACACCTCAATGCAGAAAGAGAGTGAGAGAGAGAGAGAATTTGGGTGTGTTCAAGGAAGATTAAAAATAGATGCCAAGGTAACACAAAAATGACAGAAATTTATAACAGGATTTTATTAGGAGACCAATTTTATTTACACACATAGCTTTTATTTTGGTCTCTGTTTTCCAACTGTACTCCAGGAAACACACTACACAGGCTCCCTTCTTAAGTGCTGGTGGGCTACTGCACATGCAGACAGCCCACTTGACGGGAAGAATCAGGGGAGAAGAGATGGAGACCCCAGAATTATGCCAACATACAAAAGCCTAATTCAAAGGTCAAACCACACACGTGAAATCTCATCGCGTGTTTGACTCTGTTTTCAGTGTACTTTACTTTCTTTAATTTCTGCTCCAAAGCTTTTAAATAAAGTTTCACTCCTGGGTGGGCGCGGTGGCTCAAGCCTGTAATCCCAGCACTTTTGGAGGCCGAGATGCAGATTGAGACCATCCTGGCTAACAGGGTGAAACACTGTCTCTACTAAAAAACACAAAAAACTAGCCGGGCGAGATGGCGGGCGCCTGTAGTCCCAGCTACTTGGGAGGCTGAGGCAGGAGAATGGCGTGAACCCGGGAGGCGGAGCTTGCAGTGAGCTGAGATCCAGCCACTGCACTCCAGCCTGGGTGGCAGAGCGAGACTCCGCCTAAAAAAAAAAAAAACTTTCACTCCTGTTGTAAAACTTGCCTCAGTCTCTTCTGCCTTATGACCCTTAGTTGAATTCTTTCTTCTGAAGAAACAAGAATTGAGGCTTCTTCAGACTTGTGCAGATTTGCTGCCATTAATATACTTTAGTGCCATTCTACATGATAGAATATATATAGTCATATATATATTCATATGTATGTATAAACATATATGTATTCATAGAGGTCTTGAATCTACATTCTTGCTGCACTTTATGTAAACAATCCAGGTATAAGACTAAAACTTATTTTGGAAATAAATTGGTCCCAAATGATTTCTGTTTCATAAAATGGGAAACAGGAGGGGGAAATTATTTTTCAGAGGAAAACAACAAAACAACAATTATTAAATTTTATATGTGTTCATTCTGTTTTTGAATTTTGTTATTTACCTGTAATTTCGACTGAATCCTAAATCTTTTCCTGGCCAGAAATTTCATAACTAATGGTTTCAGAATTTTCTTCCATTTTTCCTACATTTTGGTGTATTATAAATTTAAACTGTGCTTTTCAATATTTTATCATTTTTTAAAATTACACTTTTAAGTTCTGGGATACATGTGCAGAACCTGCAGGTTTGTTACATAGGTATACACGTGCCATGGTGTTTTGCTGCACCAATTAAGCTATCATCTACATTAGGTATTTCTCCTGATGCTATCCCTCCCCTAGCCTTCCACCCCCCAACAGGCCCCAGTGTATGATGTTCCCCTCCCTGTGTCCATGTGTTCTCATATCCATCTCCCACTTATGACTGAGAACATGCAGTGTTTTGTTTCCTGTTCCTGTGTTAGTTTGCTGAGAGTGGTGGTTTCCAGCTTCATCCATGTCCCTGCAAAGGACATGTACTCATCATTTATTATGGCTGCATTGAATTCCATGGTGTATATGGACCACATTTTCTTTATGTAGTCTGTCATTGATAGGCATTTGCGTTGGTTCCAAGTCTTTGCTATTGTGAATAGTGCTACAATAAACATATCTGTGCATGTGTCTTTATAGTAGAATGATCTATAATCATTTGGGCATATACCCAGTAATGGGATTACTGGGTCAAATGGTATTTCTTGTTCTAGATCCCTGAGGAATCGCCACACTGTCTTCCACAATGGTTGAACTAATTTACACTCCCACCAACAGTGTAAAAGCATTCCTATTTCTCCACATCCTCTCCAGCATCTGTTGTTTCCTGACCTTTTAATGATCACCATTCTAACTGGCATGAGATGGTATCTCATTGTGATTTTGATTTGCTTGTCCCTAATGACCAGTGATAATGCGTTTTTTTTTCATGTTTTTTGGTCACATAAATGTCTTCCTTTGAGAAGTGTCTGTTGATGTGCTTTGTCCACTGTTTGATGGGGTTGTTTGTTTTCTTCTTGTAAATTTGCTTAAGTTTCTTGTAGTTTCTGGGTATTAGCCTTTTGTCAGATGGGTAGGTTAAAACTTGCAAGCTGAAAGTAGAAGACTTATGTAAACTTCTGGAGAAATCATAGTAACTTATATATAAATAACCTTTATGCCTGCTGATGAGTAGACTACACAAAAGGTACACATGAACACTAGATTCAGACTGCAATTCAGAGAGTTGTGTCAGATTGCCATTGGAATTGAAAGATGCTTCAGAAACTCTAGAAAAGCTAGTCTATAGACTGCTGCAGACATTACAGTAGAACCAACATACAACTGAAAGGGTTAGAGTGATGTTTGCCAAACAAATTGCTCTAATTGAAGCAGCATTTGTGTGACTTTAATAAGGTTCCAGGATTATACTGTCCCTTTGTTGCTGTGACTTCCCTTTGCCCTTTTCTGATTTGTCTTCATCCCCTTTTCCATGGGATGTGACTTCTTAAGAATGAGCCTTCCTTGTCATGTAGGATCAGATGAAACATACAGCCACAGTGGTCTTCTACAATGCATTCTCTGAGAGATTTTGAAGAATTGTGGGGCCAGGTGTGCTGACACAGGCCTGCTATCCCAGCACTTTGAGAGTCCAAGGCAGGAGGATCACTTGAAACCAGGAGTTTAAGACCAGCCTAAGCAACAAAGGGAGACCACATCCTTACTATACAAAATAAATCAAATTAGCCAGGTGTAGCGATGCATGCCTATAGTCTCAGGAACTTGGGAGGCTAAGGTGGGAGGACCGTTTCAGCCCAGGAGTTGAAGGCTTCAGTGAGTACCCTCTAGTCTACGTGATAGAGCAAGATTGTGTCTCTTAAAAAAAAAAAAAAAAAAAGGCCAGGTGCGGTGGCTCAAGCCTGTAATCCCAGCACTTTGGGAGGCCGAGACGGGCGGATCACAGGTCAGAAGATCGAGACCATCCTGGCTAACACGGTGAAACCCCGTCTCTACTAAAAAATACAAAAAACTAGCCGGGCGTGGTGGCGGGCACCTGTAGTCCCAGCTACTCGGAGGCTGAGGCAGGAGAATGGCGTAAACCCAGGAGGTGGAGCTTGCAGTGAGCTGAGAACCGGCCACTGCACTCCAGCCCGGGCGACAGAATGAGACTCTGTCTCAAAAAAAAAAGAATAAAATAAAATAAATAAATTAATTAATTAATTGAAAAAAGAAAGAAAGAAGAGAAAAAGAGCGGGGTAAACAGGAAAGCCAAAGATCTCAGGCATCTCTGGATGATTGCCTGAACAAATTGTTTTTTCTTGGCTTCAAAACCTTTCAAGATGTATATTTCTCTGCAAAAGAAAGACGTGCCATTTGTAACTTTAGGTGAACAATCAAAATCTAGCTCCTAAAACTCTCATTCTCTATTTTAATTCTATTTTAAGTCTCATTCCGATAGTACTTATTTTCTAAGGCACACAATAAAGACAAGATTAGATCAATTGTTTTTCTGCCCACTCCATCTCTTCCTACCTGCCTTCTCTCCTTTAATCCTCCAGAAACCTCTTCAGAGAGACCACAAGCCACAGCAGTTTTTTGAAACTCTTGCTTTCCCAGGTTGCTCCGTCAAGCTCTGGCTCAATAAAACTCAATTGGTCAAGACTCTTGCCTCAATCTTTCATTCTGGATAACCACCATGAGTTCTGCAAAGCCCTTTAGTAATCTATTGCCTGCCTAGGTGATGTGTGCCTCGGTGAGTCATGTCTCCATGAGTCAAACACTCTTCTTTCTTTTCTGCCTTTCCCAACCCTACCACTCAGTGCTGTGTGCTCTCACCTGACCCCAGCTCCCAGGTTGTTTGTGTTGGTCTAAGAAAGCAAGACCAGGAAGGGCAGGTTGAGAAGGAAGTAAGAGGCCAACAGCCATGGAACGTGGCAAGTGGGGCTGTCGTTGCTCAAAGCTATACTCCCTGGGTGCATTTTATGAATTTTTCTGGATTTGAAATCTTTTCCCTGTGTGTCTATCTAGAAACTCACCTTCCTCCTACTTTCTTCTCATTACACTTTGTGTTTCTAGTGCACTTGTTTATGTCCAGAGAATAGCTAAGCAAATAGTTGACAATAGAATAAAAAATGACATTTTGTGAGACTTGAATCCTGGCCTTTCTTTTTTCCAAAAAAGATTGAGGTTTCTAAAAGCTAGCTTTTATTCAGGGCTGTGCAGTTGTGAGTGTAGGTTTAGGGAACAGGTGCATAAGTGAAGGATGAGACAGAAAAGAAAATGCTGGCTGTCAAATCATGAAAGGAAATGGGACGAGAATCATTTTTGAAGGTGGATGTCATTCAGGAGACCTTGTAAATCTTAGAGTGTCCTCTTACCAGATGCAGTGGAGGATGAGGTGAAATTATGGAGTTAGGTGACAGTGGGCACATACTTCTCTGCCAGAGTTCTTTTTTTTTAATCTGTAAAAATTAGGATGGTGGCAATTAGGAATTTTTTGTCATGACTGTAGCTACATGAAAAGCACTTAGGATGTGCCTGTTGCATAGTGAGTGCTGCATCAGTGTGTGAGATATTATAATTATGGGAATAGGCAAAGGTGCCACCCTGGCCATCTAGAGTGGGGAGGTACTTTCCAGTCAGGGTCCAAGCAGGCCAGCTGGAGATGAAGCTGGTTAGTGGGGAAGCTTAACTTCCTGGAGTAGAAGAATTTAGGCAGAGTAAGTCATGCACAACATTCTGTAAACATTTCTTTACCCAACAGTAGGAATACTCAGAGTGGGTGTGGCTTCCGTGACAATCACTATCTCCTGGGAATCTAAGAATGTGTCCTAGAGTTGAATGGCTTTGATGTAAGCCAAACCCAGAAATAGACTTCAGGGCTGCCATGCAGATAGCATTCATCTTGAAAAAGGGAAGCATTCATTTTGCTAAAGGAATACCCTCTTCTGGCCCAGGCCATTATTTTTGTTTTTGTACTATCCTAATTTTTAAGGTGTGAGGAGAAAGACTGAAGAATAAAATAATGAAGTGCATGTATGAGATAACAGGGTAGAATTGAGACTGGTATGTGTAAGTTAAGAGAAATCGTGTATAAGTTTTGTGAGAACAAAAGAAGGATTTCTTGTTGCAAACAGACCTCTCCATATAAATAATACTCATTGGCTTGAGTGGATAGCAGACTCCATCACAAGAACACACCATCAGAGTCATGAGAGAATGCATAGTGTGGCTTCTTTAACTGGGAAGTTATACTGAGAAAGCTATTGAAGAGAAGAGTTGAAGGAGGAGATGGGTGAGGGCAAGAAAAATGGGATGGTGAAAGGAAAGGACTGAAAGGAATGTTTACCCAGGGCTCCTCAGGCACCAGGCTCTGTGACTAATGTCTTACACATGTTAATTTACTCTTCCACTGCCATTTTCTGATGCAGTAAGAGTCAGCCTTACACTGCAGATGAGGAAAGAGGCTGAGGGAGGTCAAAGGAGTGGCCTAGGGTCATCCAGGCACTTCATAGCAGAGCTAGTATATTTCACTGTGGTTTGTGCAGTCAGAAAAGTGAGACATGGGAAGAAGGCAAAACATATTTTTTGTTGTGGGTAATGTTAATGATAGTGACCTGTATGAGGCAGATTAATGGCCTCTTAAAAGGGTCCACAGCCGGGCTGTGTGCGGTGGCTCACGTGTATAATCCCAGCACTTTGAGAGGCTGAGACGGGCAAATCATGATGTCAGGAGTTCGAGAGCAGCCTGATCAATATGGTGAAACCCTGTTTCTACTGAAAATGCAAAAATTAGCTCGGCGTGGTGGTGGATACCTGTAATCCCAGCTACTTGGGAGGCTGAGGAAGGAGAATCATTTGTACCTGGGAGGTGGAGGTTGCAGTGAGCCGAGATCACCGCACTGCACTCCAGCCGGGGCAACATCAGTGAAACTCTGTCGCAGAAAATAAAATAAATAAATAAAATCCACATCCTAACTCTTGGAACACGTGCATTTACTTTTCTTAGCAAAAACACTGTTCAATGATGATGAAGTTGAGTATCTTGAGATGGAAAACTTATTTTGGATTATCTGGATGGCTCCCAGTGTCATCATAAAGGTCCTTGTAAGTGAAAGAAAAAGGAAGGAGGGTCAGGGTGAGAATCATGCAGCCTGAGAGACTCCACTGGCCATTGCTTGCTGTGAACATGTGTGACAAGACAAAATTACAACTAATTTAATTATAGACGTAATCGGCTTTTACATGTGATTTATGAGTTGGGGCAGCTCTCCCTCTGTAGATGCAGTGATAACTCCTCCTCAGCAATACAATTACCAAACAGTGGGTTTTGTCAAATGCGAATCAATAAACAAGGCCCTAGAAATAAATTGATTGGTTAACATCAGGGTACTTCAGGTAACTTTTTTTTGGTAAAAGTTAAAGCAGAGGGGACTTCCTTATTATGCTCACTCAGGTAGACTGGAATCATCTTTTTACAGAAAAATATAATCTGTTTTGAGAGCTATCTGCTTCCTTAAAATTTCAGTGGGAGTATATAACATTTAGCATGTGTGGCTCTATTTTGGAGTGTCTGTACTCTCACTTAGGTGAGAATATGACCAAAACTTAAAGCATTAACATTAATCTCAATAACTGTAATTTGGGGCTTCCATCAATTATTTTCTTTTCTTTTTTTTCAATTTCCTTTGTCTTTAAAATTTTTTTTTATACTTTATGTTCTAGGGTACATGTGCACAATGTGCAGGTTTGTTACATGTGTATACATGTGCCTTGTTGGTGTGCTGCATTCATTAACTCATCATTTACTTTAGGTAATCTACTAATGCTATCCCTCCCACCTCCCCCCCACCCCACAACAGAATAAGGTGTGTGATGTTTCCCTTCCTGTGTCCAAGTGTTCTCATTGTATAATTCCCACCTGTGACTGAGAACATGCGGTGTTTGATTTTCTGTTCTTGTGGTAGTTTGCTGAGAATGATGGTTTCCAGCTGCATCCATGTCCTTATGACGGACATGAACTCATCCTTTATTAGGGCTGCATAGTATTCCATGGTGTATATGTGCCACATTTTCTTAATCCAGTCTGTCACTGATGGACATTTGGGTTGGTTCCAAGTCTTTGCTATTGTGAATAGTGCCGCAATGAACGCACATGTGCATGTGTCTTTATAGCAGCATGATTTATAATCCTTTGGATATATACCCAGTAATGGGATGGCTGGGTCAAATGGTATTTCTAGTTCTAGATCCTTGAGTAATCACCATACTCTCTTCCACAATGGTTAAACTAGTTTACAGTCCCACCAACAGTGTAAAAGTGTTCCTATTTCTCCACATCATCTCCAGCACCTGTTGTTTCCTGACTTTTTCATGATCGCCACTTTAACTGATGTGAGATGATATCTCATTGGGGTTTTTATTTGCATTTCTCTGATGGCAAGTGATGATGAGCATTTTCTCATGTATCTGTTGGCACCATAAATGTCTTCTTTTGAGAAATGTCTGTTCATATCCTTTGCCCACTTTTTGATGGGGTTGTTTGTTTTTTTATTGTAAATTTGTTTGAGTTCTTTGTAGGTTCTGGATATCAGCCCTTTGTCAGATGAGTAGATTGCAAAAATTTTCTCCCATTCTGTAGGTTGCCTGTTGATGCTGATGGTAGTTTCTTTTGCTGTGCAGAAGCTCTTTAGTTTAATTAGATCCCATTTGTCAATTTTGGCTTTTGTTGCCATTGCTTTTGGTGTTTTAGACATGTAGTCCTTGCCCATACCTATATCCTGAATGGTATTGCCTAGGTTTTCTTCTTGGGTTTTTATGGTTTCAGGTCTAACATTTATGTGTTTAATCCATCTTGAATTAATTTTTGTCTAAGGTGTAAGGAAGGGATCCAGTTGCAGCTTTCTACTTATGGCTAGCCAGTTTTCCCAGCACCATTTATTAAATAGGGAATCCTTTCCCCATTTCTTGTTTTTATCAGGTTTGTCAAAGATCAGGTGGTTGTAGATTTGTGGTATTATTTCTGAGGGTTCTTTTCTATTCTATTGATCTATATCTCTGTTTTGGTACCAGTACCATGCTGTTTTTGTTACTGTAGCATTGTAGTATAGTTTGGAGTGAGGTAGCATGATGCCTCCAGCTTTGTTCTTTTGGCTTAGGATAGTCTTGGCAATGAGGGCTTTTTTGTGGTTCCATATGAAGTTTTAAGTAGTTTTCTCCAATTGTGTGAAGAAAGTCATTGGTAGCTAAATGGGGAATGCATTGAATCTCTAAATTACCTTGGGAAGTATAGCCATTTTCACAATATTGATTCTTCCTATCCGTGAGCATGGAATGTTCTTCCATTTGTTTGTGTCCGCTTTTATTTCATTGAGCAGTGGTTTGTCATTCTCCTTGAAGAGGCCCTTCACATCCCTTGTAAGTTGGATTCCCAGGTATTTTATTCTCTTTGAAGCAATTGTAAATGACAGTTCATGATTTCACCCTCTGTCTGTCTGTTACTGGTGTATAAGAATCCTTGCGATTTTTGCACATTGATTTTGTATCCTGAGACTCTGCTGAAGATGCTTATCAGCTTCAGTAGATTTTGGGCTGAGACGATGGGGTTTTCTAAATATACAATCATGTCATCTGCAAACAGGGACAATTTGACTTCCTCTTCTCCTAATTGAATACCCTTTTTTTCTTTCTCTTGCCTGATTGCCCTGACCAGAACTTCCAACACTATGTTGAATAGGATTGGCGAGAGAGGGCATCCCTGTCTTGTTCCAGTTTTCAAGGGGAATGATTCCAGTTTCTGCCCATTCAGTATGATATTGGCTGTGGGTTTGTCATAAATAGCTGTTATTATTTTGTGATACATTCAATCAATACTGAATTTATTGAGAGTTTTTAGCATGAAGGACTGTTGAATTTTGTCAAAGGCCTTTTCTGCATCTATTGAGATAATCGTGTGGTTTTTGTCTTTGGGTCTGTTTATATGCTGGATTATATTTATTGATTTTCATCTGTTGAACCAGCCTTGCATCCCAGGGATGAAGCCCACTTGATCATGGTGGATAAACTTTTTGATGTCCTGTTGAATTCGGTTTGCCAGTATTTTATTGAAGATTTTTTTCATCAATGTTCTTCAGGGATATTGGCCTAAAATTCTCTTTTTTTCATTGTGTCTCTGCCAGGCTTTGGTATCAGGATGATGTTGGCCTCATAAAATGAGTTGGGGGGGTTCTCTCTTTTTCTATTGATTGGAATAGTTTCAGACTGAATTTTACCAGCTCCTCCTTGTACCTCTGGTAGAATTCAGCTGTGAATCCGTCTGCTCCTGGATTTGTTTTGGTTGGTAGGCTATTAATTATTGCTTCAATTTCAGAGCCTGTTATTGGTCTACTGAGGGATTCAACTTCTTCCTGGTTTAGTCTTGGGAGAGTGTATGTGTCCAGGAATTTATCCATTTATTCCAGGTTTTATAGTTTATTTTCATAATGGTGTTTATAGTATTCTGTGATATTGGTTTGTATTTCTGTGGGGTCAATGGTGATATCCCATTTATCTTTTTTTATTGTGTCTATTTGATTCTTCTCTCTTTTCTTCCTAATTAGTCTTGCTAGCGGTTTATCAATTTTGTTGATCTTTTCAAAAAACCAGGTCCTGGATTCATTGATTTTTTGAAGGGTTTTTTTGTGTCTGTATCTCCTTCAGTTCTGCTCTGATCTTAGTTATTACTTGCCCTCTACTAGCTTTTGGATGTTTGCTCTTGTTTCTCCAGTTCTTGTAATTGTGATGTGACATTAGGGTGTCAGTTTGGGAGCTTTTCTACTTTCTCTTGTGGGCATTTAGTGCTCTAAATTTTCCTCTACACACTGCTTTACATGTGTCCCAGAGATTCTGGTATGTTGTGTCTTTGTTCTCATTGGTTTCAAAGAACATCTTTATTTCTGTCTTCATTTCGTTATGTACCCAGTAGTTATTCAGGAGCAGGTCATTCGGTTTCCATGTAGTTTTGTGGTTTTGAGTGAGTGTCTTCATCCTGAGTTCTAGTTTGATTGCACTGTGGTCTGTGAGACAGTTTGTTATAATTTCTGTTCTTTTACTTTTGCTGAGGCGTGCTTTACTTCCAACTCTGTGGTCAATTTTGGAATAAGTTTGATGTAGTGCTGAGAAGAATGTATATTCTGTTGATTTGCAGTAGAGAGTTCTGTTGATATCTACTAGGTCCGCTTGGTGCAGAGTTGAGTTCAATTCCTGGATATCCTTGTTAGCTTTCTGTCTAGTTGATCTGTCTAGTGCTGACTGTGGGGCGTTAAAATCTCCCATTATTAATGTGTGGGAGTATAAGTCTCTTTGTACGTCTCTAAGGACTTGCTTTATGAATCTGGGTGCTTCTGTATTGGGTGCACATATATTTAGGATAGTTAGCTCTTCCTGTTGAATTGATCCCTTTACCATTATGTAATGGCCTTCTTTGTATCTTTTGACCTTTGATGGTTTAAAGTCTGTTTTAACAAAGACTAGGATTGTAACTCTTACTTTTTTTTGTTTTCCATTTGCTTGGTAGATCTTCCTCCATCCCTTTATTTTGAGCCTATGTATGTCTCTGTATGTGAGCTGGGTCTCCTGAATACAGCATGCTGATGGGTGTTGACTCTTTATCCAATTTGTCAGTCTTTGTCTTGTAATTGGAGCATTTAGTCCATTTACATTTAAGGTTAATATTGTTATGTGGGAACTTGATCCTTTCATTACGATGTTAGCTGGTTGTTTTCCTGGTTAATTGATGCAGTTTCTTCCTAGCATCGATGGTCTTTACAATTTGTCAAGTTTTTGCAGTGAGTGGTACCTGTTCCTTTCTATGTTTAGTGCTTCCTTCAGGAGCTCTTATAAGGCAGGCCTGTTGGTGAAAAAATCTCTCAGCATTTGCTTGTCTGTAAAGGATTTTATTTCTCCTTCACTTATGAAGCTTAGTTTACCTGGATATGAAATTCTGGGATGAAAATTCTTTCCTTTAAGAATGTTGAATATTGGCCCCCACTCTCTACTGGCTTGTAGAGTTTCTGCCGAGAGATCTACTGTTAGTCTGATGGCTTCCCTTTGTGAGTAACCTGACCTTTCTCTCTGGCTGCCCTTAACATTTTTTCCTTCATTTCAACTTTGGTGAATCTGACAATTATGTGTCTTGGAGTTGCTCTTCTTGAGGAGTATCTTTGTGGCATTCTCTGTATTTCCTGAATTTGAATGTTGGCCTGCCTTGCTACATTGGGGAAGTTCTCCTGGATAATATCCTGCAGAGTGTTTTCCAAGTTGTTCCATTCTCCTAGTCACTTTCAGGTACGTCAATCAGACATAAATTTGGACTTGCCACATAGTCCCAAATTTCCTGGAGGCTTTTCTCATTTCCTTTTACTCTTTTTTCTCTGAACTTCTCTTCTTGCTTCATTTCATTCATTTGATCTTCAATCACTGATACCCTTTCTTCCAGTTGATCGAGTTGGTTACTGAAGCTTGTGAATTTGTCTTGTAGTTCTCATCTCATAGTTTTCATTTCTATCAGGTCATTTAAGGACTTCTCTACATTGGTTATTCTAGTTAGCCATTTGTCAAATCTTTTTTCAAGGTTTTTAATTTCTTTGCGCTGGGTTCGTACTTTCTCCTTTAGTTCTGAGAAGTTTGATTGTCTGAAGCCTTCTTCTCTCAACTTGTCAAAGTTATTCTTTCTCCAGCTTTATTCCATTGCTCTCAAGGAGTTGTGTTCCTTTGGAGGGGGAGGGTACTCTGATTTTTAGAATTTTCAGCTTTTCTGCACTGCTTTTCCCAATCTTTGTGGTATTATCTGCCTTTGATCTTTGATGATGATGACGTACAGATGGGATTTTGGTGTGGCTGTCATTTCTGTTTGTTAATTATCCTTCTAACAGTCAGGACCCTCAGCTGCAGGTCTGTTAGAGTTTGCTTGAAGTCCACTCCAGACCCTCTTTGCCTGGGTATCAGCAGCAGAAGCTGCAGAAGACTGAATATTGCTGAACAGCCAATGTTGCTGTCTGATCGTTCCTCTGGAAGCTTCATCTCAGACGTGTACCCGGCCCTGTGAGCTGTGAGGTGTCAGTCTGCCCCTAGTGGGGATGTCTCCCAGTTAGGCTACTCAGGGTCCAGGGACCCACTTGAGCAGGCAGTCTGTCTGTTCTCAGATCCAAAAGTCTGTGCTGAGAGAACGACTACTCTCTTCAAAGCTGTCAGACAGGGACATTTACATAGGCAGAGG